>NC_045747.1:14931975-14932121 GCF_008692095.1 Etheostoma spectabile | reverse complement strand
AGATTTCCCAAGCTTTAAACATCCCAAGGAGCACTGTGCAAGTGATAATATTGAAATGCAAGGAGTATCAGACCACTGAAAATCTACGAAGACCCGGCCGTCCCTGTAAACTTTCAGCTCAGACAAGGAGAAGACTGATCAGAGAT
>NC_045747.1:14931709-14931879 GCF_008692095.1 Etheostoma spectabile | reverse complement strand
CACAAATCTGGCCTTCATGGAATAGTGGCAAGAAGAAAGCCATTTCTCAAAGATATCCATAAAAAGTCTTGTTCAAAGTTTGCCACAAGCCACCTGGGAGACACACCAAACATGGAAGAAGGTGCTCTGGTCAGATGAAACCAAAATCAAACTTTTTGGCCACAATGCAA
>NC_045747.1:14915079-14931623 GCF_008692095.1 Etheostoma spectabile | reverse complement strand
GTTTGGGCCTGCTTTTCTTCAGCAGGGACAGGGATGATGGTTAAAATTGATGGGAAGATGGATGCAGCCAAATACAGCACCATTCTGGAAGAAAACCTGATGGAGTCTGCAAAAGACCTGAGACTGGGACTGAGATTTGTCTTCCAATAAGACAATGATCCAAAACATAAAGCAAAAACTACAATGGAATGGTTCACAAATAAAGATATCCAGGTGTTAGAATGGCCAAGTCAAAGTCCAGACCTGAATCCAATCGAGAAACTGTGGAAAGAACTGAAAACGGCTGTTCACAAACGCTCTCCATCCAACCTCACTGAGCTCGAGCTGTTTTGCAAGGAAGAATGGGCAAGAATTTCAGTCTCTCGATGTCCAAAACTGATAGAGACATACCCCACTTACAGCTGTAATC
The DNA here is from genome assembly GCF_008692095.1 of Etheostoma spectabile. Classification (NCBI taxonomy): domain Eukaryota; kingdom Metazoa; phylum Chordata; class Actinopteri; order Perciformes; family Percidae; genus Etheostoma; species Etheostoma spectabile. The sequence continues at coordinate 14,931,214 of NC_045747.1, read as the reverse complement.
GCAGCAAAAGGTGGCGCTACAAAGTATTAAATTAAGGGGGCTGAATAATTTTGCAAGCCCAATTTTTCAGGTTTTTATTTATTAAATACAACCACACGCACACACACGCACCACACACGCGCACACACAGACGCACCACACACACAACGCACGCAACACACACACACACCCACACACCACACACCACACACACACACACACACCCACACACACACACACACACACACAACCCACACACACAGTCTCTCCGTGTCATTCACAGGCATCTACACTAATTATTTACAAGGGTGAGTGATGGGCAGGGGAGGCTGAGCACAGGGGTGTCCTTCTGCCATCTGCTCAAGGGCAGCACCACACACACACACATACACACACACACACACACAAATACACATTTGAACATGCACACGCTTGCAAAATGAGGATTGGGTCAATGAGTTTCACAGAGCAGGTCACAGGACACAGGCTTGTATTGGGTGACATGTGTTTAGTGTTTTACACTAAATTACTGGGACAAAGTCATTCTGTTGACATAAATAATCCTAATCTGTTCGGGATTAATGTGACACTTGATGAAAACTCGTTTATTTAAGTTTTCCCAAAACAATCTTCTGTCATTCTAAGAGAAGAAAAACACACAGACACAGAGAGGAGCAGAGAGAGAGAGAGAGAGAGAGAGAGAGAGAGAGAGAGAAAATGATAAAGTAGCAACGATACAAGTGAGCCTAGAGCTTAACATCGATATCTTCTATTGATTTCCCTTTTGTCCTGACACAGAAAAACGAACAATTTCATAACAACAGACAGTCCTATTGAGTCTTCTGTTCTCTCCCTTGCTCTTATCTCTCTTCATTTTCCTCTATAGACTTTTATTACTGAGGCTGGAAATAATGACATAATAGCGGTTGTTTTTCTTTGCAAGCTGCAGACTTGGGGTCAGCTGCAGTCAGAAATGTAGGAAATTTCCTCTTCCTGGGTCACAGCCCTCATGAGTCAGGAGTCATTCAGGGTCAAGGAGAAAGGTCCAAGAGAAGAGAAAGGGCATGGAGTGAATCAGTCTGCCCTGTTGAACTAGGCAGTTCTCTCTGGTAGAAAACATATGATCCACCATTAAATACAAAACATAACTCCTAGATACAGTACATATTAATGGAAGAATAATCTCACTGTGACCTCAAGCATGTGGCTATTCCTGAAAACCCCATGTAGCATCTTGTAGCAGCTGTGGAGTTTGACATGCTTTCCAAAAGGTCCAGAGTTACACCACTATTAAAAAATACATTTGCACTTAAAAGGTCCCAAGGCATGAGAATTTCACTTTGAGGTTTTTTAACATTAATATGAGTTCCCCCAGCCTGCCTAAGGTCCTCCAGTGGCTAGAAATGGCGATAGGTGTAAATTGAGCCCTGGGTTTCGTGCTCTGCCTTTGAGAAAATGAGAGCTCAGATGGCCTGATCTGGAATCTTGCCCCGTATGAGGTCATAAGGGGCAAGGTTACCTCCCCATTTCTCTGCTTTGCCTGCCCAGAGAATTTGACCCACCCATGAGAGAGAGACACCATGGCTTTCAAACAAAAAAAAGTGGCAGCTGGTAAAAGCCCCACGCCCAGCCTCCACCTTCCACATACTATGGCACATACTAAGGAAAGCTGATTGTGGGACTGGCTCTAGCGTAATTCGGCACCAAGGCTGAATTTGGGGAAAGAGACTTCAGATATGGTATTAGGGGACTTCTAAGTTCTACACAAAGCATCCAAAGAGCCCCATGTCATGTGTCCTTTAAGCTGTGCATTCTTCAGATTTTTCTTGACAAATGAGGCCACCTCTGGTGTTTTGAACAAGCTAGCTTTGCATGAAATCCTAAACCTGTATTTACTTCAACCAATAATGTATAATGTATATGGGCAGCAGCAGCAGCAGTCATACCCTGTGTCCAGATGGCTCTGCTGGCTTTCAAGTATTCACTCAAAAGACACAAGATGAGGAGGAGGACACTCTTGGCTCAGGGTTTGGTCAAGTGTTTAGTCGGCACTGGTGGGTGTTTGATTGGTATTATAATCTGCAAAGGGGCTGAACACTGACCGGCCACCCCTGGAGAGATGAGAGGTGTGAGAGTAAAATCAAATTAGCTGAAAAAAAACAACAAAGAGGCATCCGCTGAAAAGAAGTCACATCTATGGCGAATGGCAGACAGACAAAGCCACTCCCACCAGCTCCCCTGAGAGCCGGGCCTCCACTCCCCATGTGTTCACAACACAAACAAGCCAGAACCAAGGACTTCAAAGGAGCCACACACAAATGCCACACACAGGGTCTGTCTGAGACATCTCCGGTCATGGGACTGCAGGCCAGGTGCACTCAGACTGAGCCCTTGGCAAAGCAACATGGTTTCAGCCCCTGTCAGTTTTGATCGCCAGCCAATCAGAGGCGCACTCTCCTTTGAGGTGGCCATTTTGGGAGATCAGGCCACCTCCCAGATTGGCTGAGCACCTGCTGCTCTCCAATATGCCCACCCGCTCCCCACAGCGGCACAACAGGCCTCTCATTCAGTCTCCTTCAAGCCCCCCTCCCTCTTTATCTCCTCCTGCCAGGTGGGACCAAACACATGCCCGCTGTCTCATAACCACAAAGACGTGCCAGCGTTGCCCGGTTAGCTGCGAGAAGTCCTGAGAGACATCCAACTATCACACAGACTTGTGGTTGAGCCAAATGGTTCAGGGAGGAAACAGACAGGAAATAAACAGAACAAATCCCAAGAAACTTTAAAACACAGCAGCACAAAAGCAGCTGACAGACAAGCAGCACACACACACACACACACACAATTAAATCATAATAGAAAGAACAAGGGAAAAAAAAAGTCATAAGAAAATAGCAACTGTCCACAAAGTAAAGGCCTAATAACAGATTTTAAGCATGAATAAACACACTATTGCAAATATCCACACTGTATTTATAGGAGTGAGGATGGAAAGGTGCGCCAAATAAGAAATTGCCTTTCCCCTCTGTTTATTTCCTGCAAAGAGGCAATGATGACCAATATGTCTGACCATCAAAGCACAGCACCTTCCTGCAAATAGCCATGTAATGTAGGCAGGAGTGGCATTAGGAGATGCAGCGAGCTCCTGGTCGGGCTGATAGGAGGCAGATCGGCTCCCAAATGATGAGAGTCGCACAGGGGAAATCAAGCCAATCATTCACTCCCTCCCTCACCCCTCCACATGTTTCTCTCCTCCCTTTACCTCTAAATAACCACACTCCTGCGCTTTTCTTTTCTCTCTGCCCATATCGCTCTTGCAGCCTCCTCCGCCGTTGATCTATTAACCCGTCCCTCTCAGCAGAGGAGCCGGGGTAATCTCAGGCTGGCAAAACCAATTCAACAGACAGTATAATGCTTTCCACTTCAGCTAAGCTCCAATTGGAGCTCTTGAACTGGAAATTACATTTTCACAGCTTGCTAACACTGAATTAATGCCAATTATAATGGGTGTTTGAGATGAGGATGCAGTGAAAACAGCAGCTATATTTTAAGCCAAAGGAGCATATTTGTCTGGGCTAAATGGTAATATTACTAGGTTTTACTTTTTGACAGCTGTAATTTGTATTCAGAGCAATGGACAACACTTGCATCATTTCATTCATCCCACTTTTCTTTACCACTTTCTTTATTTCTGTCTTCACATCACGGTGAAGTGTTGGATTTAGAAAGACAGCCTGTAAAAATGGGTAAGAGCAACATTTTTTCCATTGTGTACAAATGAGAGTTTAAACAGCGAGGAGAGGAATAAGGGCAGAGAAACAGTGAGACAAAGTGCTCTTCTAGAAGAGAGAAAGAATAAATGGAGGGAGAAAAATGGCACTTGGGAGGGAAGTTAATAGTGATAAAGTACTCTGCTGGAAGAAAGTCCCCTCAAATCTATATAGCTGTAGCTGCTCAATCAGCACCAAGAGATGGGAATCTAAACAGTTATTTTGCCAGAGTTGACAGACTTCCAGAGTTTGCACCCCATGGTGATTGTTTGGAGAAATAAATGTACTGAGTCACACACTCACACACCTGTGAAACTATGTTTCCACCTGTGAGTGTTTGAAACTATTCAAAATGTTGGCGACAGTTTAAACTTCCACACACTGGATTTACATGCTAGTCAAGAAGAGCCTGTCTTGTTGTTATTACTGTAAGAGAAAAAACAGCATTCAACAAAGTGTGAAATACTAAACAACGCACTGAAACTCAAAATCATATATTTATATTTTATGATAGTATGATGTCCAGATCTGCTATCATCCAAATGAAATCATTTCATCAAATTTAATTTAGTATTTGTGTGCTCATAATGTATGCGCAATTTTTATTTCCATGCTGATGTTTGGAAAAACAGAATTGCAGCAAAAATATTTTTTCGGATATGAATTATGTCATTATTATGGCTATTTTTAAGTAAAATAAAATGTGGTCTTTTTCATGCCCATTTACATAAAGGCAGGAGGTCAACCATAAAAAATAACTTCCAATTGGCCCAATACCATTCCCCTGATTCAGTTTCTCAGCATTTGGGCTCGTTTGTCTATTCAGGGGCTTTTTAAATTCAGTTTGCATTTTTAATATTGAGGGCCTAGAACTTGAGTTTGCAGCAATTTATATATTACAATCAAATATTATTAAACTGATTTGTAGAAAGCTAACAGAATTTAGTTCCCAGGTTTACAAAGACAAATCGAAATACAGTTTTACTAAATCAAATTTGCAAAACCTAACATTTTGATTTAACAAGCTGGTTTGATCAGCAAACTTCTTTTTATAGTTGAAATCATAGTTATTCCAGTCTACCTACAGGACAACACTTATTTTGCTCATGTCAATTTAAAAACCCCTTCATGTTCAAGGCATGAAGGACTTGTGGTGAGATGTGTAGCTGAAATTAGAGCTGAATTATCACTTATTGTGCAGTCAGAGTATCACAAGTGTACTGTAATTCCCAATGATGATCACACCTGTCACTGACACCATCTGGAGCTTCAACATTTCGCTCTCAGATTCAGCGCTCACTTTCATTTCTCTCCCTGCTTGCATCTCTGTGTCCACAACCTTTACCTTGACTAGATGTGTGTGCTTTTGATTAATCATTTATCAACCAAGTCAAGCAGGTCACGCTTCATAGCCTTCTCTGATGATGGAGACACTGCATATTCTGCTTGCAAAATATCCAGCCACTGTGGGCAGGTTTCTGTTACTGATATGGTTCTAAAAAAGCAATCTGCAAAAATAATGCTTGACAGAGTGACATTATGTTTCATGCCCCAAAGATAGCAGATTTACACAGAAAATGTTTTTTTTAAACACATTAACAAAGCATTAGAGAGTGGTGGAGAAAGCCAGGCTTTGTTATGTGATGGCTCATCTCTTGAGGCCATGCTGTGGATGTACACAGCTCATTAAAATGAGCAGCAATAATGGGTACAAGCTTGATTATCTAGCTAATGACATGTTGTTTCATAAAGAACCCAGAGAGCTACAGTACATGGATTAAAGGGATACTTCACCAATTAGCATTAAGCTTTGTATCAGTAGAAACCCCAGTGGTATTTTCCAATGACCGTGCTTCCCTCTTTCATGTCCCTGAGACGAGAGATCTCTGTATAGTGTGTCTGGAAAAAAGCCTCCAATGATGCAAAAAGAAAAATCTGGCTAGTTCCGCATGTTTTCAACCCGCCCCAAAAGGGGTTGGACTCTTTACCCGTAGCAAGCCAAAGTGAGCCAAGTGTCAGCAATCTTGAAGCTACAATAACAGGTTCTCTCTTTTCGGCAGCAAACTTTCAATTACACAACAATTATGTAAATTCAAACTACAGCACATGTGTACCACCAGGATACATAGGTCCAGATCGGAGAATATGCAGGAAACTTTATTACAGACGGAACACTCCATACACTAAGCGAGCTTCTCCTGCTACAGAGACCAGCACCTCAGCCAGCGGTGTTGCCCTATGCCGCTAGACAGGTAAGGGGACACCGACGGCGGTGTGCGCTAAGCGGAAACGCCAAACGAGGGCGGGAGTTCCAGCTTGGAGGAAAGCTAACGCTAGACGGCCACCTGTCCGATCCCTCCTGCTTGCAAGTGTCCGATCATTAGACAGCAAACTTGACTACATCCAACTTCAACAAAACTCCCAACGTGAGCTCAGAGACGGCTGTGTTTTTGTTTTTGTGGAAACATGGGTGAACAACAGTGTACCGGACTCTGCTATTGGGTTAACGTGTCAGTTTACCAAGCAACTAAAGAGCAGGTTTTCTCACAACTGGTATAGCCATGCAGATGGTCTCAGAGATTTCTGCCTCCAATCCAACAGAATTGAATAGAATACAGCCTTGAAACAACATTTTAAAAGACAACAGGTCTACAGCCATATACATGAGATATTTTACTCAAAGAGTAATGTCAACCTGCTGATGTCGTTAAGAAAAAGTCAGGGAATCACCTAAATCAGTAGGCGTCATCCTCTTGGGACCGTAAAGGTCTGCACAGAATTTCAATGCAAATAATCAATAATTGCTGAGATTCAGTGGCTAAAAACAGCAAGACTTTTCAGAAACAATGTCCTAGTTAATCTGGATAACCCTTGTTATAACTGTTGACTGCAGGGTGCGAAAATTGCTGACACAAAATGTGTTTCTTTTTATTCAGAGGAACCCGGGAAAAAAAGGGTTGTATATCACGCAACATTTGGCTAATTGTTAAATCTTGCTCTGGCCTGCACATGGCAAAGTAACAGGTTTCTGCAGCAGGTTCCTGTTAGAGGAAGCACAATGCTTGTCTATTGGCTTAGAGGCTGCAGTGAGCTAGTGGCTGTATGCCCAGGAGCAGAGGGATGTTTTTGTGTGTGTGCACCCATTTGCTCTTTTCCCTCACACAGAACCTCTATTGTGATGTTTCTGGCACTCTGCGGTAACATTTGACTGGGGGCCTCTGCCAGTTCCCCAAGCCTGGCTCTCCCTCTGGACTGGAAGAAAGACAGGTGAAAAATCGGATCTTAAATTGTCTTTCCCAAAAAGAGTCTAGGGTGTCAGAATGGCAAATTGTCTAAATAAATGTTGAATATGTTTATAGTTTATTAATGGGAAATCAGATGTTTTCTCCCATTTGCACAGCTTACAAGCCTTGTGCATTTAAGACATTAATAACTGGTCCAATGTGATTATAGATGGCACCTTATCTGAAAGCTTCCAAATGCCTTTTAAATGTCAGGTGATTCTGCTTGCTCTTGAAGTGTAGCATCAGTAGCAGAAGTTTAAGGTCTCATCATCATCTTCATCTCATCTCCGTTGCGACTGAACTGTTGACATTTGGGATGCATCAGCTGTCAGGCAGTTTTGTTTGGAGAGCACCGAGCAGTGGGATCAAGTGTTAGCCCAGGTGACAGCCTCCCCTTTTTCTCACAGTAGTTCACCCATCTCCTGCCCTACACAGGAGCCTTCCTCACCTGTCTGTCATCCTCCTTCCTGCTGAGTGACAGCTCTGTCAGCTACTGGGGAGAGAGGGGAGACTGAGAGAGCCCAGTCACATCTGTTGTTTTACAGGCAGCCTGCGTTCAGCCCTAGGGATCTCATTATAACCCGCCCTGTCGAGAGAACCGCTCCTAAAGCACCCAGCCACACAATGATACACACACACACACACACACAAACAAACACACAAACAGGACTGCATGTGGTTAGACAAAAACGCAGGCATACGTTGCTCATGTTCGCTCTGCGCCGGCAAGTTTAACCATCCTGCATTCCCACTCACACACAGTACATATAGAGACAAATAAGCCGAGAGGATGACGATGCAAAGAAAAACTGCCGCCTCAATGCAGCACGTGCCATGCAAAACAATAAGTGACACTCTCAGTATTCACTGCTTGTATTCTGCTGCTATTCTGCTAAAGGTGAGCAGATGCAGCCTTCAAAGTCAAAAAGACAGCTGTCACACAGGGCAGTGACGTGCTGGATTAGACTGCCCACTGACTCAGCGTCACTTCTTGTTGAGACAAAGTAGGCCGATTTGCTTCAAAATACTAATTCTCACTGGCACAACGTGTTCCATGCAAATCGCCGGTGTCTGTTTTACTGTGCGTGTGGTTTGTATGCGTAAGAGGAAGGAGAATGAGCAGAGGAGAGAGTGAACAAGAGAGGTTGGAGTGTAAGGGATAGCATGGATAAAAACAGCATGCATGCTGGGATATGTATGTTGGTGTAAGCAATTATGCCACTGGTGTTCTGTGAAAGCAGGTTTCCCATTTACATGTTTACACACACACACACACACACACACACACACACACACACACACACACACACACACACACACACACACACACACACACACACACACACACACACACACACACACACACACACACACACACACACACACACACACACACACACACACACACACACACACAAATAACTGCTATGGTGCTTTTCAACAAGATGACAAATTGACAAAAGAAATGTTCCAGTTTCTTGCAATGTGGTACTTATTTGCTTAGTTTTTCCCATCATTCATATCACTTTGTACTCACCAAAGTAACTGCTGAGATGGCAACATGTATATTTACTTTATTTGGATATAAAACCAAAAGTTACTTACATAATATTGGTAATAAGCCTTCCAGTACGTCAAAGTTGAAGCTGGAATTTGTCTTTTCAAAATAAAGTTTGGTTTACCTGTATGATTGAAATGACAGTTTGTGTTCTTTTAGCTATGAGGAGTGTTCCCAGATCTCGCCGATTACTTTGATGAATGCATCCTTCCTATTACTGATGGAAATAACGGCCAAAACTACAAAACTGAGACCCATGTTTTAATAAACCAGAACTAACTAAGGGAGAGGAAATGTGTACCTTGTAAGCTAGCTGGTTAATGTTGCATTTCATCGAGAGACAAAACGGACTATTTGTGTTGATGTACTGGAAAACAATTTAAATTATTCATCTTCTATATCCAGCTAACTCCCCATACATACTATCTAAGTTTTCCTTCAATTCTGACTCCTTCCTTATTCACCACTCTCCCTCTCAATGTCCATTAAATAATTCAACACACTCCTCGCTTTTAGCGAACACCACACGACCCATGCTCCCTTGTGTCGGTGTTATTGGGACACCATGCACATGCTGGGAAAGTGTGTCAACGTTGTTCAGTGTTTGAGATATTCAGTCTAGCCAGTAGGTCAAGATCAGGAGTGGACATTAAAATTCATAAAAAGAGCTCTTCAAATTCGAAGGCATGTTGGTAACAGAGAGAGATGAGATGATAAACATGTGAGCCCCAGGTCAACATGCACAGACAACAAGCCCCGGGCCTTGCTTTTGCCCGGGGCTTCTCAGTCAACTCACGTGGGCACACCGAGGGCGTTTATGTCCACACGGACTAGTCAAACTGCCTCGCAGGAGACTTAGAGCGAGACGTTTGACTTACATTTAACCTTTTCCTGGATATTGAGGATGACACTGACAATGCCAGGATGACAGGAGTTCCTGGTGGCTGTTGTGCCCCAACCACAGCAAATGGATCTGCTTGTCCAGGTGGAGGAAGAGAAACCTTGAACAGACTAAAATCCTACATTGAAATAGTTTCAATCCAGAAAATAAATAAATATATAAATAGTGTACAGGCTGAAACTGTCCTTGATCTCATGCCTGGCTGTGAGGCAAGCTCCACTACAGCTTCCTGTTTAAATTATAATCTCTCGCCAAAGGCTACACACCAGCTTAGACAATCCTTTTTAACCAGCGTCTTATCCAGCCTCATGTCCACCCTGCAACATGTTCTCTCTCATTGTATTTTTTTGCCGGATTTTTTTTTCCTAGGGACAACATTAATTCCATTCATAGGGACAGAAAAGAACTATCCTGGAGATCCACAGTTCTCGCAAGGGCACAACTTGAATTTGCTCAGCGAGTCACTCTGGCATTCAGTAATGCTGCTTATTAACTATGCCCTTGTAGCCAATCTGCATCATCCCGTGTATTGTTGTGATTGGTCGTAGGTAGGGCTGAACGATTTTGTGTTTTAGCATCGACATCGCAATGTGCGCATGCACGATAGTCACATCGCGGGACGTTGCGATATTCACATAATCCTTTTTTGCAGCTTGATAGAAAAGTAAACTTTCCCCGTTCTCCTTTTACATGATTATTACCGGCCGACCCTTCCCCTTTGAGACAGGTAGCCATGTGGGCAGTGTGTGTATGTGACGTTAGTCCAACTGGGTTTGCTATGGGAAGTGAGGCTCTCCGTGTGCAGAAAAGTACCATAGGCAGCCGCTGACACAGTGATGCGCATAGTTTTGATGGGTAGTCAGTGAAGCTACACAAGTCAGTGTTTTATGTTCGCTGCAAATACAAACTAAATCACCTGATCAATGCAACATAAATCACAACGTCTCCCGGCCATTTCCCCCCCCCCAGAAAGCTGCTACCAGCCAGACTGAAGCTAATATAGTTAGGCTAAAGAAACAAGGAGAACACTGCTACCAGCCAGGCTGAAGCTAATATAGTTAGTTAGTTAAGATTTTTCCAATATCGTGCCGGCCTAGTCGTAGGGTTTCCAATTGCGTGCAGTGAGATTTTCAAATGCAAGCTTGGTGGCTAGAAGATAACACAATATGTGGTGAGACGATAACACAATATGTGGTGAGACGATAACACAATATGCAGGCAGAATGCCAAACTTTGTTCTGAACAAATGAATAATATGAACCAAAACTGTTTTCTTAGTACTTTCTTATTCACAACAATCTTCTGCCCAATCAGAGGCTTCATATGTACTGTATACAGAAATGATATGTGTGTATGTAAATGTGAGCTGTGAAAGCACTATGTATCTCATATCCAAATTAAAGATGTAGATAACATGGAGTGTGTAACTGATGTAGACACGTTTTTTTATATTTGGATATAAGTGTTGCTGGCTGTTCTTTGTAAACAACAAAAAAGAAAAGGAGATGGAGAAGAAAGATTTACATAAATTGTGAATGTGTGGTGCCATTACAGTTCAACTTTACAAGAAGATGTAGCAATAGTATATATAAAGTAAAGCATACTGTATATACAGTAAAATAGAGTTGTATACACACTGATGAGTCAAACAGCACAGGCACAACTATACTCAGAAGAGCATAGAAACATGGACAATTCTTTCAAAATTATCCCTTAGCAGTTGTACAAAGACAGTTACTATTAAATGTTGATGTGTTGCTGTGGAAAAGACAGAAATGCCTCTTGAGTTTGATTTATATTCACCTTCATATTGTAACATTTTTTGAAAAAAAAGGCCAAGACAGCTCATAAAATGTCCTATCCAGCAAACTAAACAAGCCATTTGATTGAAAATGTCTGCTTAATTCACAAATAAAACTAAAATAAAACCTTCACCTCTCTCTTTCACAATCTGATTTGGAAAGTTGTAATGGCTGATGAATCAATCCCTCTTGCATTTTTGCTACAAATTGAAAAGCAGAAAAAGGATAAAATAAGTAAAGAAATAAGCCTGTGTCTTTGGAGCTGCATGAGGCAGGGCCGGGGAGAAATTACATTTACTAAGTCTACAACGACCCTATTGATTTTCTGTTGTGTGTTTGCCATAATAATGAAGACGGTGGATATCAATGCTGCCAAAGTGTAATCAGTGCATGCTCTGACAGCCTTTCTCCAAGTGAGGAAGAGGAGAAAGGCCAGGCTGTGACATATAACTGCCTGGCAGGCCTGCAGGTTCACAGCCAATTTGAGCGCTGCGGACTGAAACAAATTAGTTTTCAATGTGGAAATACAGATCGAGATATTATCAATCTTTGAAGTACACATTTTGACAAATACACAGCATCTAAACAGAGTTTAGGGGTTATTGAAGGTTAAAGCCCCAATTCTTTGTTTTAAATGAAAATCTGAGCTATATTTACATAGGTTTATGATTGAACTTTTCTTAATGATGAAAAACATTTGCATTAAAAGGATGTTTCAGGGTTTTTACAACTTGTGTCTCATTGTCATAATTTGACCATCATTTCTTTTATTTATTTTTTGCAAATGTGTTTTTATTTAAAAATTACAAACAATGTTTAAAGTTGAACTGAAAGACCACCATCCTCCTTCCTGCTCTGTGGAGTAGACATCTTAATCCGCGGCTGCTTCCCTTTCCAGATAAATTTCGATATTGCCAATTGTAATTTAGGCCAATAACCACAAGGAGGGGAAACAGGTAGCATAGAGCTCATACAATTAATTATGGGTAAAACATTCATTTTATCTGGAATTCTGCAATAAGACTGACTGATATAGGATTAATTTTTCAGTACAGTATTGAAACATCTAGCCATCTAGCCACATGTTGAGACAATTGGCCTAGGGTGATGGCTGCAAAGGACGCCTTTATGGTCAGAAAATTCCATTGGAAGTAAACACTATCAATTGAATGAAATAATTGAGGGAATGCAAAAAGATAATCTACTCTATAAAAAGATTTACGTCTACCTGAGAAAAAGGAATAATCCTTACAGGTGGGATCAACTGCACGCCAAATATCTATACGCCCCAAGCTGCTGGCCCATGACTTCAGCGTATTTGTGACCAGAACCTCATCCCCAGTGGCCTTTGCATTCTACTGGTCAATATTTGGGTCCATTAAAGCATTGAAATATGCACCAAAAAAACAACAACAGTCTGTTAACTCCAGCATTTGATTGGAAAGTGTATTATAGAAATTGCCATCGAAAACATCTGGCACAACATCTGGCACATGAGCTGAACTGCAATTTTCCCAGCACCAATTGTCTACTCTTCTAATCTTGCCTGTATCATCTGATAAAGAGGACAACACTTTAAGTGGGAGATTCTTTTGTTTTAAAACTCGCTGAGGAGGATGCAAATGTATGATATAATCTATTGGCTAAACAGCCAGTATCTGCCTGCATCATATGCGTCTCCTGTAATAATGCAATGTCAACATTTCTCTTTCCCAGTAAGCCCAGAGCGCTAGCTAGTTTATGAGGAGGGGAAACACAGCCAGAAGGCTAACACACAGAGTAGGTCTGTGATTAAGATTGGATATGGGTCAGCAAAAAGGAACACTAAAAAGTGCCATCCACATGTTTACATATGTTTATTACAGTAAATAATGATCTAAATACTACTAAGTGTGGTAAAGCCACATATTTGATTTTATATTTCTAGAATCTGCACTTTAGTTTGTGTGATTTGTTTCTGACTTTCATGTGAATTACACCAGGCTTGGTCAGTGCTCAATATATTACTGGGATTGAAGTAGTTAAATAAAAGATGTCATTCATATAGTACATTCATGCATCATCACATACAGGCATGGCCTCCAAGAAAGAACAGTTTGTTTAATCTATCTAATGCTGTGTTGTTCATACAATACAATGATTTATTGTTTGTCTTTGTTGAATTATACAGAAGTCAAAGAGCTTAAAAATAATCACATATTAAATTGCAATCGCAATATTGGTAAAAAAAAGAAAATCACAATTAGATTATATAAAAAAATCGTTCAGCCCTAATCTGCACAAAACATAGTTGTTGTTTTTTCCTTTAGTCTGTAGTCTACAATTTGTAGGCTGGCACTTCTCTGCAGCACCACAATACTCAATTCCGAATGGTTTGACAAATATTTTGCCATTAACAAATATTGCCCTGCGATTTGGAAATTGAACTATAGTCCATATTGCGATTTTGATAAAGTTGTGATTAATTGTGCAGCCCTGATTTCTATCATAACATTTTACTCACCACGGTAATTGCTCGACATTGCTACAACCACGTTCCCAGATGTCAGAATTAATCAGTGAGTCCAGTGTCATAACTAATAGGAATAAGGGCCAAAACTATATAAATAAGACAGAAGTTGTAAAAGAAGGGCACTCAGGAGAGCACAGACCTCTACCAAGGCATGCCCTGTCTTGCTATAACGTTCTTACTTGAGGGGGTGTTGATGTGAATTTTCCTAGTCGGGAACTCATTTTTGTGATTATTCTGACACCACCTGACCGCAGCACAAGTGCCCTGGCTCGCAATGTTAATGAAAGTAAAAGTGAAAAATAATTTGTCTTTCAGCCCCGTGATTTAGTCAACTCCAAAATTCAATGAGTTATTCCTTTGCCCAGGCTACACCCTTCCACCAAGTTTCCCAATTACACAATTAGTTATTCCACACTCCTGCTAACAAATAGACAATTATAAACAGTAATATAGGAGTGGTGTATTAAAAGGAGGTGGGACAGAACCTTGTCAGTCTAAAAGCAGACATAGAGTAAGTTCTTCAAGTTGTTCTCTAATCCTTCCCGTAGTAGAAGGCGGAGGTATGATGGGTATCATGGAGCTAGGAATACCGATGATATCCTACTTTCTGTATGGAACCTAACTGTCAGAATGAAGCCTAAAAAGATTTAGTGAGGAAAGTAGCCACAAGATTGACTTCAACAATCCCCTCTTAGTCTATTCTCATACAAAAAACATGTGTACGCCAGAGACACACACTTGATTCCTGAAATTTGCAGCTCTTCTGCATCTCTTGACATTGTCATTGACTTTTCTGGCAACACTAGCCACAGCATACATTTTAAAGTAGCCAAGAAGAATTTGATCCTGTTAAATACAAATAACACAACCGTCATAAAATGTATCGGGTGTAAGGTATATAGGTTATATCTTAGAGTTCAGAGCCCCTCTATTTCTTCTTCGGTTGTCCTGTGACTATAAACAACTTGTGTCCCTTTTCCTCTCCCCTTTTTGTAATACTGTTCGGGAGAGGTAAGTGCAATTTATTCATTATTTTACTTAATTCCATTATTGATTGTATTATTCTGTTTATATTTTAGCTTCCCACACTTTTGGGGGTCCCAAACTTTCTACACCTTTATGTCAACAGACTTATGTAACTTTATTGTTGTTTTATGAGTTTTTAAGATTTAGTCTAACTAGCTTAATTTCACAGCAGAGAAAGCTAACTTCAGTGTGGTAATGTGTGTACTGTAGAAGTTGGAGCGGGCCGTTCTGTTGCATGACAAGATCTGTGTATTCATGTTTGTCACCAAAATAAAATCATCCAAAAGGAGATCCTGGTGTCACAGTGTGGTGAAATAATTCTACAACGCAGAATTACACCTGTCACATGTTTCTAATGCAAAATAATGAAAATTTCCATTGGTCGCGGACCTACTCACCAACAGCCATTTGTCAGGAACAGATGGAAGAGAACCAACACTTACAAGAAAGATAAAAAAGTGTCTTATTCTTAGAAAGGGAAAAAGTTCTCATACATCATGTTCAAACCTGATAACAGATAATAACTTCTTTTGTCTACAGGTTTCTTGACAATAAGGACTGAGGAAGATACAACCAGACATGTAGAGGCCTGTTGGACGCAGTGTGTGAAGGTTCAGAGAGGGGTGATATATACTGTACATTCACAGAGATGTTTGCTCTGTGTGACTTTTTGCTCCCTGTTATGTTGTAAGAAATCCTCATGTCTTCTACCTTGATGTGCAGAGTGCTGGCTCTCTGGGAGATGATGGACATTTGAGTCTGTGAACTACAGACAGTCCTGTCTGTTCTTTGCAAGAGGGAAGCAACATTGCCTTTCATTCATACTTGGCTCCATGGATCCAAATGAGCATGCAGGAAGTAGTTGGGGTTGCTGTCGGTATGTTCTGGAGTTGAGTGTCTAGACTTGCTTTCATTTATTACGTATATAGACACCATAACGCCATAATTTTGCAGTATTCTCTTGATCAAATTTCTAGGCAGCTAGCTAGCTTGTTTTGTGGTTACACCTATTTGGGTGATAGAGAATAACAATGTTAATTGATTTATTCTTTTTGCTAATTATGTTTAGTTTAAAAAAAACGTAATGTCTTGTTTGGTAATTGAATGAAAGTGCAACTTTTACAGATGGATCTAGACGGGTCGTGTTACTCCGTACATACCATACTGAGGCAACCTATTCCATAATGCAATGCAATATCCTGTGTGAGATTCTCTTTAGTCACGTCTCATTAAGAACATCAACTCACAAACAGGTATAATCTACTGTAACTTGATAACTTTGTACCTTTTTGTACCCCCCCCC
>NC_045747.1:14904198-14915069 GCF_008692095.1 Etheostoma spectabile | reverse complement strand
CCCGCCGAAAAACGTCCCCTAAGTGGTTTGTTAAAGCAGCAATTACGACTCATATTTACGCTTAAGACTTGCAGCGGGAAGCAAAGCAGAAAGTAAGGTGACAATGTACAAGAGCGCCAAATTCTGCTTAAGGAGGCAAGGCAGGATGGTGGGTGAAACAAATACAGAACTTTTACCCACATCCTGGTAAAAGTCCTTTTCCCATCCCGTTTGAAAATAAAAGTAACAAACGGAACAAGCAGAACTAAGTCCAGTTTTGCGTCACCTGAAATTAAGTAACAGTTGATTTCAACCAAAACCATGATCTTTTTCTAAATGTAACTACGTATTTTTTGTCCCTTAACCTAACCAAACTTTGAGCGTTTCAACAGTAACAGCGTCTTTACAACAGCGACCATTACGTTCTCTTGTATACGAGGATGGAAAAACGCTCCTGTGGGTTGTATTTCCTGCCACTGCTTGGGGCGCTTATTTCTGAAACGCTCCTGTGGGTCGTATTAGAGGGTAGGAATAAACAACCCATATCGTCGTATGGTTTGGAGGACTTGTTGATGCCAGTACCCCTCATTTCTCCACCTCATCCTGCTCACTCTCCTCTCCACTTCATGGCTTGGCCCTCGCTCTCAGACAGAGAAACTCATTACAGCTAAGGATTAGATCGATCAGTATGAGGGGGGAGATGCCCAGTGGAGAGGCAGCATGCCTGGGCCAAGCAATTTATGCCAACAATGGAGCTCATCTCTGCATATCCTGACTGCTTCACATAGGAAAACACTCAGCAGCGAGAGAGCGAGAGAGAGAGAGAGAGAAGAAGAAGAGAGAGAGAGAGAGAGAGAACACACACACACACACCCCTTATTAGTAGAAATGGCAGAAATCCGCCAATGGTTACTGAGTGTGTTGCTAAAACGCAGGCCAATAACGAGATTAAGTCTACAAAACCTTGTTGGTACACCTCAAACAAACACCTATATTTTTACATTCTGAGAAATCTGCAAAGAGAAAAAGCTCCCAGTAATAGACCCTTTTCCCCACAAAACATTTTATTTTCAAGGCTGAAATGTTTTCCTCTAAGTTGGTTTGCCTCTACAGGAAAGGCAAAGCCTCCTGCCATTGCCCTGGAAACCAGCGAGAGTAAACACAAGTGGAATTGGGTTGTTACTCTTCAGTGTGTCTTCATAGTAGCCTCATCTCAATCCTTGTGCACCCTCGGCCTATCATTATTTCCCAGAGGGGTAATATTGGCTTCAGTACCTGGTTTCCCTGAATCAGGAATCCTCAGCTCTTCAAGGTGTGTGTGTATTAGAAAGTGTGTGTGCACATGCATGTTCATGTGTGCATGCCCAATGTTGTGGGGTTTAATAACAGATTAAGCATCAAAGCAGTGAGCAGCGGAGCAGCTGAGCTTTCCATAAATTAACTTCACCTTTGTCTCTATTTATTCTTATTTGTGCCTCCTTACTATTATTTTCGGGTGGGAAACCATACAAATAAGGAAGTCTAATCCCGTCCCTGGTTAGGGATGATAATGGTACCTTTAGTTGTTTGCAATAAGGAATTATCATTAGGCAGGTGGAGGAGTGGACATGTTCCTGTTGATCCTGTCACTGCTATTTCACTTTACTTCATTTTGAGGCTTTGGCTATAGCACACAAATGCTCTTTTTGAAGCGCCAAAATAGTTCAATAAATTGTGTCTCAGGCACATAAAATGGTAATAAAAAAGAGAAATCAACAATCTTAAATGCTTGGTTCAAAATAAGGGTTGCTGTTTTTTTTGAGCTGTGAGTTTTTTTGTGGTTAAATCTCAGCTCCCTTATCGATGTGTCATCTGTACATAAAACGGGCTTGCTTTCCAAATGAGCACAAGCTGTGCAGGCCCTAATTACACCCATTAAGGATGGTAATTACATACCTGAAAAATGGCCAACAAACAAGACAACCAAGTGCAGATCGTGGCTTCCCCAAAGAGAGACTGGAGAGTGTGTGCCCATAATCCCTTTCACCGCACGGATGCTGCCCTTGGCCTGAGAAAGAACAACATCCCGCAGGCAAAGACATGTTCTCATCTGCACAGTGGAGATAACTGCACCACACCGAGCCTCCAGTCCTCCACGCTCCCCCCTCTACTACCGCCAACTAGCCTCTGCAAACCATCCATTCTCCTGGGGGTCCAAGTTTTTTCTCTTACAACTGTACATTGCAGCACACACACACACACATTCAAACTAAAACACAACGCCACTGCAAAATCACTGAAAAAATGAAAAGGGAGAAGAAAGACAGGAGTTGAAATTAGTTTGAACAGCAAAGTAAGAGCAAAGCTTCCCCCCCCCCCCTTTCTTTTCTACTGCTCTGGCATTGCTGCTTTGTCTGTATCTCTGCTGATCCAGTCACTTTGAAGTGTGCAGCCTTTGATTTGGATAAAGATTAGGGAACTTGATCCCCATTTAAAAGAAGCTGGCACAAAGGTTTGTTTTCACGGCCATAAAAAAAAAATAAAAAAAATCACTTTGACGAAAAATCAATGGCTGATTCCAGATGGGGCCTTCTTTGCTGGAAGTCAAGTGCATCATCTCTGCGAATGTCAGTGTGTCTGTTTATCAGGCGACTGGCCGAGGAGATTATTATATTGACTCCACACTCACAGTTCAAAGGGGTCTGGCAATGACAAGCATCTAGCAGTAACAGGTGGATAGAGAGCCGTCATACTGCATGATGACACACCAGAAGCAATCTCAGCCAAGAGGTCTTACCACTGCAGATAACAGATGGGGACATCATCATCCCTGTAGTGCCTCGATAGAAAATGAAGCAGGACAGCGCGAGGACGCTGTGACCACTTAAAAAGCAGAATATTAGAAATGCTCCCCTTGTAGTGGAGTCTCAGTGATCAGAGATTAGTGGTGCAGTTCACCCAAACCACACAAAAACGTTTTCTTCCTTGCCCTTATCTAGCCATGCAGTTAGGTTTTATATGATGACGTTTTGACCATCGGTCACTGAGACTACAGTATTTCTTTGGTAGAAAGTAGCTCCAGTGAAGGCAACAAAGAACCAGTTTCTAGAGGACAATATTGCTTAACTAAAAAATTGTCAAATGTCAGTTTGCAATGAGCACCAGAAGCCAAATTCCATTCATCTTTATAGTACTGTGTTGCGTAAGACTGGGCAATAATGAAGTGTTGCTATCAAGTTTCTCTGATAATATGTACATCCATTACATACATGCACTACTAAGAAAGAAAGTAAAGAACACATATATTGCGATTGCATGTCACCATATACACACCACAAAGCCCTTTTCTATAGAAGCAATTTGCAACCAGTGCCTAGTTTGACACTTATTATGGAATTCAGCAGAATAAAACATCACACAGGCAGACAACAAAGGCATGTATAAACAATATATTCCACAGCAGCAGCAGCAGCAGCAGCAGCACATTGTAAAAGCAAAAAGAACTGCACAGATGTTGTACAAGGTGTAGTGCGCACGCGCGGACGTTGAGTGTGTTGTTGTACGACTGCTCACCTGTCTGAACGTGATCTGTCAATCTAGCACCGCGAAGTCCTCCACAATCTGCCCCAGGTCATCTGCTCGTTTTTCGCAGAATAAATCATAAACCAGTCCTGTCAATCTCTCGCCCTGTAGCCTATAACCGGTCCACAAACTGGGCTGAGCAGAAAGACTCGAGGCCCTGCAGTCACATCAGGGATTATCGTCACAACAAGCAGAAAGGCCTCCCACACCTCTGAAGCGCTGGAGGATCCACCGGGAACATTTTAGCATGCCAGCTAGCCACACTTAGCATGCAGTTGTTGACGCAACGTACGGCTGTGGTGCTAGCCTTTTCGCCTATGCTAATAACAATGCTAACCTAATAGGTTCCCATAACGACGCATTTCTCCACATACTGTGTTATTTTACTTTTTCCAAACTGCTGCTGGGCCTAACGTTAGCCATGTTGAGACACTCGGCCAGTGAACATTTGGTAGCCTACAGTTGTCTTCATGTGCTCCTGTGGCAGCAGACACACCACCAGCAGCAGCTTCTTCTTCTTTAGTGTTTAAGGGGCTGGGAACCCAGTTTAAAGGTGCATGGTCCATGCTGCAGCTGCTGATTCTCACACATTTTATCATGACTTTTTTTTAAACTTTTGTTTTAATTTTATAAGAGATGCTGCTTGAAGTGCAGCAAATTGTCGGCTACTTCAGAAAATAGGTTACTTGGGGACAAGTAAAATGACTGATTTAACATTACACAAGTTGGCCTAAACACAAAACGACTTTGTTAAAGTAATGAGAGTAAATGTGATGTATTACTTCCACCCTCGTTATTGAGAAATAAAGACAGGCTACAATAATAGACAAGCTTATCTCCAACCCCTAGTATGGGATCGCAGCCAGGAAAATAGGCTTCCTCAAAACTTTGGAACATGCAGGTAAAACCAAAGCTATCTGCTTGGCTAGACACCACCAGAGGTGTGGGATTTGGGTGAACTGACCCTTTAAAAACAGCCATAAGTGCAAAGAGGAATGGAGAACAACTTGCTTCTTCTTTTTGAGTAAGAATAAGTAAGACCCAACATGGTCATTGTGTCTGAAGTGGTTAGACTAAATTACAACAAAAGCAGCGAGCAAGACAAATAATACAGAGTGACAAGTACCTGAAAACCAATACCTGTGGCAAAGATTGCATCCACCTCCGTTATTGTTACTAAGCTACATTTTGTTGCACTTTGGACCTTAATCAGTACATATAGTTCTGCAAATGGTGACTCAATGGAAGGGCCGTGTGATTGTCAGCATGAGCGGATTGCTGATAAGTTGCATAGTCAGTCTCATAGATCCCATTTTGGACAAGACGTATTAAAAAACATTGATTACATAAAGTATCAGCAATTCTAAATGTGAGCCAAGTTTTTTATTAGGCAGCTTCTTTTCAAAAGAGCCCATTTCATTGCTGGTGTTTAGGGGAAAGAGTGCATGATCCTATTCCTTTCAAAACTCGCTCTTTTTTTCTGAATTTACTTTTTTCCTCTCCTCCTTCTCTCTCTCTCTCTCTCTCTCTCTCTTTGTCTGTGTCTCTCTCTTTCTCTCGCTCTCTGTCTCCCTCCATTGCCAGCCTAACAGCTGCTTCTGCTTTGGCCAGCCTCCAAATGGATGACTGAGGAGAGTGAATGGGTTTTTAATTTCACTTGTTAACGCTGCTTTCTCTCTGGTTCCCCTATCTCAACCTGCAGTGCCAGCCAACCACACAGGAAGAAAACTTGGAGAGGGAGGAGGGGGACAGCAGCAGCAGTTTGTGAAAAACACAACAGCCTGATCTGACCTTCGACCCTTCAAATTAAGAGGACGTTGATTAGGCGGGAGTTGAGATATTTGAAGTGTGTTTCATTCTCCTTTCTTTTTAATTAACCATGAAGGGTTTCACTCGAGGACCTCAGAGGGAGCGAGGACGATTGAAGCGGTGATATTGTTCTGTTACTCCCTGAGCAGAGATCTCTGCCACCGCTGCCTGTCTTCAAACTCCAAAACCCCAGACAGGTGAATTCAAGATGCCTCAGGCAAGCTGCTGCTTTAGCTGTGGTTGCTGTACATGTGCAAGAAGAAGCCTCAGGATTTGACTCTCTTCACCTCACACTGACACTTTTAGATGTGACCTTTCATTGAGCGATTACAGCATCATCAAATTAGTAAATAAGGGAAAAGCAGTGCAACTGCTGCTAGTTAAGAATCCTAATGAACATTAAAATGATAAGTAGGCAGTCAAACAGCTCCAGCCTTGGTGAACAGGTCAGGTATTCTTATTGAAAAGATGACGTCAAAATTAAGCACACACTCTCACTCACTCACTCACTCACTCACTCACAGACACACACAGACACACACACACACACACACACGATCAAACTGTATAAACACTTAAAAATTCCTTCAGATGTTGCCATGGAAACATTTCAATTAAATCAGCTGTTGTGATACTTTTTGTTTGTCTTTTTTTTTAAGAGAGAGAGAGGGGGATGACGACATGCAGCAAAGGGCGGCAGGTCAGAGTGTAACCCCGGCCTGTTGCATCAAGGAGTCAACCTCTATAGACGTGCGCCCATTCTACCAACTGAGCTCTCTGGGCGCCCACCTGTTGTGATACTTTTGAGTGTATCTGAAAGATTCAGGTGTCACGCAAACTAGCCAGGACATCATTGTACTAAAACATTAGGGTACTGGGGCCGGGTTAGCTCAGTGGTAGATCAGGCGCCCATGTACTCCGGGGTTTGTGTCTCGACGCAGAGGTCCAGGGTTTGAATCTGACCTGTGACGATTTCCCGCGTATCTTCCCCATTTCTCACCTAATTGTCCTGTCAACAAAATTAAAAGGTGGAAAAGCCCAAATATATTCTTTAAAAACATTAGGCTACAATGCTGCCAAAGATAAATATAACACAACAAAGACTAGAGGCTGTTTATCACAGCTAGAGTCTGAAATGCAACAGACAGAAAACAATGTCGTGTTTAAAGAGTAAAAGTTCCCAGAGGATAGTTTCCATACACCAGCCACATTCAAAACGACAGGCGGCTGGGCTGTGAAACTTATTAACAACTGCTGCAGTACATAATCCCTGGATGCTTTAAACTGAGTGCCTGCAGCATGCAGTTGGATGTATTGTGACATCTATCTTAAGTGAGATGGATTACAGAGAGCCAGTTTGATTTGAATAACAAGCAATTTACTGGGATGTAATGCTGCAGAGGTGCAGGTCTCAGGCAACACCTGGTGTAATGGAAGCTACAAGGTGTTGGGTTTAAAACCCCCACTTATCATTGTCGCGGTCTGCCTGTTTGAACACAGTCCAGTTAGGAGGTGGAGTATGGGTTGTAGTTGCCTTAATAGCAGCATCTTATCCGGCATGATCTTATTGTTTGCATAAAACGCTTTAACATGATTGCAATCACACAGAAATGGAAATTTTGCAGTCAAGCACAACACAAAACTGGTAGTTACATGTAAGTTGTGTACTTTTGTAGAGAAATAAAACACACAGTGACCTGTGCCTCGAGAGATAAATGGTCAAGTAAATCAAAGGACACCATGAAGAAGAGGATGTGTCCCATACAGTGGGCGAGGTGTGCCCTCTTGTGGAAACACATCAACATCGCAGTCCACATTTTACACATCAATCCCTTAATTGATTTCCCAGCTCACTGACTTGTAAAACTCACAACAGTGAAAACTTCCCACTAAGTCACAAACAAATGGAGAGTATACGGTTTCTCTCTGTTTGTGAGAGTAAACAAGAAACACTTTCACATGAGAATTTGCTCCACATTGAATGATAATCCACAAATAACTGTGAAAATCAGAAGCTTTGAGAACATAGACTTTATTTATTTCATATAAAAAAGACACAAAAACTTTCAAAAAAAAGTTGAATAGGTGCTTCAGCTAATCTTCACAGGGACAAGAGCCGGCCTGCCTCACAGACGTGATCTCATTGGGGAACACACAGAGGGTCGTCACACCTTCACCTCATCAGCTCAATCTGTTCATTTTGTACTGCATATAAAGACAATCATGTACAGTAAAACTACCAGCAGAGGCCAGGGTAAGCCAGGACAGACCACTGCAACCTTTACACTCCTATCCTGCCTTCCTCTCTTCCTACATCTCTGATTCCTCCTCACACTCTCCCCCCCACCCCTTTTTCTCCTTGGTCTAGTTTCTTTTTCAATTTCTTCCCATTCCTGACCCTTCATGTCCCTGAGCCCTCCTTCTCTGATTGGTTCCAGACGTGCCACTGAGCTCTTCTTGCCGACTCAACATTCCACAGCTGGAGACTGCACACGCTCTCCCACCACACACACACACACACACCACACACACACACACACAAACACACACACACACCACACACAAACACACACACACACACACACAACACACACACACTCTTATCCCTTCCTCCTCCCTCCCCCTCTTTCTAAGACACTCACAGAGCAAAAAGAGTGGGGTTTTTTTGCAACTCTGTGAGACACCAAAAGCCTAGACTGAAACGGCTCCAAAGCATTCCTCAAGCAGAAAGACAGAAATGCACTCAGAGGCAAGAGCTGAGGGAAAATGAAAAAATGTTCGAGGAAGCAAATAAATGTAGTTACTACGCTGTGCAAATGTGAAATCTTAAAATGACGTGGAAAAAAAGGTTTTCTTGTACAAAACTTTTCACTTTAAAACATTCCTTGGCTCTCATAGTATATATATAATAGTGTTATTCACTTAAGGGATGTTTTCCTTTGTGGGGCAATGAGAGGTTCAAGTGTTGATAAGTATCCCATAAAAGTAGGAAAGTTTCCAAATGTCTTTACCAGTAATTTTCATAAAGTCAGTTTTAAAGTCAAAACACATAATAAAACCGGCATTGTTAAAAAGATATCCAAGAGATAAAACATCCAGAGAAGTGAACTGCGGTCCACAAAAAGATGAATCAGACAAGAATCAAATTGCAAACCATTTTTCATGATGCATAGAAAGAGAATTACTGCTCTTAAAAATTGCAGAAAGAGCAACAAATGGTGGCGTGAAGAGCCAACGCAAACAAAAGTTAAAAATCACAGGACAACAACAGTGTCTCAAGGAAAAAGACTAAAGGCAAGTGGATGATTGAATTAGCTCAAGAAATAGCAGAAAGTGCCAAAATGTACAAGGAGCTGGAAGCTGAAAGTCTGATCATGCAGTCTGCTTACAGACCAGCTTTCAATACTAAGTACACAACTTAGTATTAGTACTGTGCACAATTCTAGTGTACTGCCCTCAGACGGTCACCACTAATAATGGTCCCTGTCACCCTCCACACATTCACATTTGGACTTCCTCCTCTGTTTGCCTGACAGCTGGTGCTGACGTGTCAGATCAGAAAGGAGGAGAGAGGCAGACTCACAAAAACACACACATGCATCATCAGCAACAGCGCTCTACAGCTGCACAGATAATGACAAATCAATGGGAATAACATGAATGCAATAAAACAATAAAACACACCTCAAGGTGTTCAGGTAAATACTGTCATGGCAAAACAGGAAAAAAAAAACTTAAAAAGTGAATCTGGTCCTGAAGGAGACTGTGACTGTGTATTTAGAGGAACAACTGGGTTTAGTTAATAGTTGATCTGTGGCTGTGATGGGACTTTTTTTTTTTTTCGTTTTCGTTTTTTTTCTAATAAATCTTTCAATCAAAATGGGAACAACAAAGGAAATATACACCGAGCAAAAAATGTACATCGGCACCAGGGAAGACAGCGAGGAGTCATTTGAGTAAACTGATTTATGTTGAACTTTTCCAGCTGCGATAAAATTAAACTTCCACTCATGGCCTTCACGAACGCTTTTGGGGGGGATAAGCTGTAGGGTACATGTGGAAGGATCAAAATTTGTCTGGAGAGAACTTGCCTGAACTGTTAAGTCTTGGCAGAAGAGGATTGAGAAGGCAGGGATTCAATTTAAACTTAACATCTGCTGCGCTCTACACAGCTCTTTAAAAATGTTTTTTTTTTTTTTAAATCTGGTGTCAAAAGAGACAACACAAGCATAAATGCCACAATGTGTGTTTTTTCTATGTCAGGTAGGGTCCAGTCCTGGATTGGTTGTTTGGTCCGGGGGAGGCTCTGCTACTCTGCCTGCTCGTTCAGCTCCATGTCAGACACCAGGATGTTCTTCTCCAACTGCTCTGTGAGGCTCGAGTTGGTGCGGCTGTAGCGGGCCCCTTCATAGGACCCCTGGGACCCAACAGTTCGCCGACGGTACAAGTAGATCACGCCAACAATCAGCACCACCAGCAACAGGCCCGTCACCATGACAACAATCAGAGTGGGCAGGTGGTCGCTATCCACTAGGTAGAAGATGGATGTCAGGATTAGTTTAAATTATTCACTTCATTTATTCGAGTGAAGAGAATACCACGGCGGCAGATGTTCACACTTACATTTTACTGCGGAGGTTTCAGCAGCTGCAAATGGAAGAAGGGACAGTTAGTAAAAAAATTATTCGCTTTAGTATTTGGCTTTGATTTTAATTGCACTTGATCTCCACAGTCTGTTTTTCTGCGGCTGCTTCATTGTTAATTTATTTTCTCTCAACACTTTAATCAATTTTTGTGTAATATTATGTGAACCTCTTTAAATTGATAAGCCAATATTTGAAAGGACAACGTGTCTGCTCCTGCAAATGGTTCATCATGCTTTAGAACATCTTCAGCATTTGTGAAACCTCGAAAATGATTTGATTGGCTCGGGTCTCATTATTGACATAGTGTGATCTCAAACTTAACAAACTCAAATAGACTGGTTCTGAGAATAACCTCCCCTTGGCTGAAGTGGTCTTGTGTGTGCTTACTGCGAGGCCGTTTGCAGATGACTCCGTGTGTGCGATTTCTGCATGAGCCCGGCTTCCACAGGCCACTGTTGCTCTCGATCCAGAAGCAGGAGTTTGGAGACAGAACAGAGAAGGCGACATCATGCGCCTCCCAGTTGGTGTACGACATCTCGTTGTCCTCGCTCCACACTAGGCTTCGACCTGCAGCAGGTACACATGCGCACACACTCAGAGGAGCTGCAAACACACTGAAGCCAGAACTCTTTCTTTAGTTTTATCTTAAGGAGAGATAATTCCTCCTATCATGTTTTGCCTGGCATCTCTGTTTATTCATAAAGGTTTCCATTATTAGATTCAGTTACCATTAGCTTACCAAGCATATTTCAAGGCATTTCACTCTAATCATCTAATTTCACTGAGCGATAATAATGCAGTATGAATTAATTATTTTTTCCGAGATAATGCACCTTTCTTAATAACATTTACTTGACACAAGAGAAACAGTCTTAA
>NC_045747.1:14899497-14904181 GCF_008692095.1 Etheostoma spectabile | reverse complement strand
GTGACCTTAATTAGGTCATAATTAATTGTTTCATGATTATTCTAAAAAAAGAAATCATAATCAATGAGGTAAAACTTATTAAATTAGGGGAATTATCTGCAAACAGAGGAAGAACATTTAATAAGCTTGGATTTAAAACTGAAGGTTAATAAGTTTGCTGCTGTAGAGAGGGATGGGACAGACTGTCTGAGGCAATGTTGCTGGACCTTTCACGCTGATGCCCAGCCAAGCTCCATGCGCCTGCGCCGCATAGCTCTGGATGTGTTCCCATACAAATCCATTCTCTGTCTCATCCAAGATAGAGAGAAGTTCAGCTCCCACTAGAAGAGACAAAAAGAAAGGGAACACACACAGATGGAACAAATGACAAACGGGAATTGATCATTTAAGGAGATGTAACAATGGTGCAGCCGGCTCAATGAAGACCATTTCTAAATTTAGACATATTGATGCCTTTTGTCAATTATGTTCGCAGTGGAGAAGGTCAGAAGGGTTGCACTAAATTGGCTTTCAATTCAGTATCATGGGCTGTGCGGGCAGCTGGAACGCTTCCCTACCTTGTTTACAGGACGTATGTGCGTCCTGCTGCAGTCTAACAGTTTGCAGGTTAAAAGCGTAACAGTAGTTTCTGAAAGGTACCCACGGCCACTCCCCCACAGAGTGGGGGCACTGGCCAGGGTAGATCCACTCGTGAAGCACAGGCTCATCTGGCAAGAAGAAAAAAAATATTTTTTTACAAGATGTGTGTACACACAACGGCACTGTGTTTGCCAGTTTGGTGAGGATTGTGAATTTGTGCAACATGTTTATAACAGTTACATTGCACCCGCACATACCACTAATTTGACAGATAGCAGCCTCCAATTTAGCATCACAGGGAGTCATAGTCCACTGGCCAGTGGTGGTCATGTGTCCGCATCCAGCCGTCTGATGAGGCTCCCCGTCTCTCCAGTTTGAATACCCAACTTCTTCTTCACCCAGCCAGGTGAAGCTTCGTCCCTGAGATAAAAAAAAAAGAATTTTTAAGTTGGAAGTCATTTCAGTTTCCCTCTACAAGGAAAACACTGTTGCATGTGTGTAACTCTATTAATATTATAATAAGAATGATGTAAGTCAATAGGCTCACTCCATAATTGTAGAGACCGATCCAGGCAGGCCGACGCAAGCTGTTGATCAGCAGTGTGAGGTAAGCTTGCTGGTAGGGATTCTTCACCCTGGCCAGGGTCCCATTCAGAGATTCACAGAGGTGCAGGGCGCCGGTCCAATCCAGACGCTTTTCCACAACCCGGTATGTCACTCCACCCAGCTCCACAGGCTTTGACAGGGAGGCAGGGATAAGAGCCGGGGCCGGAGGAAGACCCGAGTCTGAAACATGGAGAAGCAGGGTTCAGTTTTTATGCATTTAACATATATCTGGTACAAATTCCCAGAAAACTGTGTCCACTGCAACTCAGAGTTCCTTTAAATCAAGACTATAGACATCTCTCTTTGCCATTGTCTTTTAATTAATCAAATTATTATTAATCTCTTACACTTTTATTCTTTTGTTTTACATCCGTCTTATTCTGTTTTTCATGTTTCTAAGAATTTGGTTATTTTTTAATTGTATTTAAATTACCTTTTAATCTTTTATGTAAAGCACTTTGAATTGCCTTGTTGTTTAAATGTGCCACATAAATAAAAGCCTTGCCTTGAAGAAACGACAACGATGATTTACAGTAAGTCAAATTCTGTTTGCGGTGCAAATATTCTGCACTTTTAAAGCAGACATTGTTGTGGTTATAATTGAATATCCCACCTTGTTGCCTTTGACAGATGAAGCCATTACTTTCCATCTCACAGGCTCGGGAGGCCCACATGGCAGTTTTCTTCTGTGGGTTCCCATGAATCATCACCACACAGTTTCCCTGAGAGGTGACAGTGAAATCATCGGAACAAGAACAGATTGAGGACAAAAACATGACGCGTGCGCTCATAGGTAAGTGTTAGGAGTACCGGGGTCTTGTTGTGGTGTGGTCCGCTGTTGTCGAGTGGCTCTCCAGCAGCCCAGTTGGTGTAGCTGAGCAGGCCTGCCTTGGCCCAGTGGAAATGACCTTTAGAGTCTGCGGTCAGACCCACCCAAAGGTCAACACTGGCATTTTGAAGCAGGGTGGTGACAAATGCTGTGAGGAGGAGAATTAATTGCATCAGTGTGCATGTAGTATGTGGGTAGACTCATATGAGTGTTGAATATAGGCATAGTTAAATACAAACATGAGTATCTAAAGCACACACTGATGAATGAATCAACAGGCAAGCATGTAAAATCAACCTTTTAAAATAAAATGAATGTTTCTTTTAATTCTCACAACATTATACATCCATTTGATGCTGCTGACAATGGCAAATCATACACATTTATGAAAAAGAAAATTTGAAAAAGGAAGCTTTAGTAAAGTAGAGAGGTAAGTTCATAACCTTCAGCTAAGTCCAGCAACACCTTCCTGCTTCTAACTTCATGTCGGCTGTATTCTGCTGTAATTACCTTGCTCCAGATGATTGGACACCACTGCCAGTACACCTCCCTGTGTTTCACATTTCAACTTGGCTGCAGACCATGTCACTCGGTATGACTGACCAAATACTCTGAAACACTACAGAAACACCAGATGTCATTGCAAACAAGATTGCTCAGGTTGAGTTAGGAGAGAAGCAGGTGCATGAAATAAAACATTAGGTACTTACTTGCTAAGCTTCACTGCCTTTGTGGTAACATATTTAATACATTCTAGATACACAGCATCCGTCATACAACTTAACATAATAGCTGCATTTTGCTGAACTCCTGGTGTGTTGCAGCTCTACCTTATGTTGATAGGAAGACCATCCATCAGGACAGCCTGAAGGTAGGTGGGGTGATGACGGAGTTGGAGGAATGGTGCCTGTGACATTCACTCTCTTACAGATGTAGGGCAGGTCAGACTGGCACTTCTGATCAGCCCAGTCCGCTGTTTTAAGAGTGAAAAATACGAGCTCATGTATGGGTACTGCATTTGATTTACTCTCTTGAGGCCTCTTATTCTGGCTGTTCTCACCTGTGCTGGCGGACATGTGGACACATTTGCGATCACGGCTGACTGGGTGCGGCCTCCCAAGGGCCCAGGACACATAATTGAGCACAGAGTGGTCGGACCAGCGGAAACGGCCATCATTTTCATAGGTGTGAAGCCCCAGCCACCAGTTGTCACCCTCCACCTTCACCATCTGACAATGAGAGAGGAACGGTAAAAAGGCATGTCGAGGCCTCACAGACTTTCAAATCCAGCGGAAGGCTGCCATGCGGAATATAGACACAATAATTACACACATCCCACACAGGTTGGTGCTTGTTAAGTATTTCAGAGGGTTTTGCCCTTGATTATATCAACTCTTACAAACAATTATGAACTTTTTGATAAAGTGTGCAGTGCCTTGCGTAAAGTGTTGGCCAGGAAAGCTTCCTCCTCAGCTGAGTGGACCGAGGCCAGCGAGGAACCAAACCAGGAGCAAATCCTCTGGGCCTGGTCCCAAGTGGTGCGGTGGTCAAAAAATTTATACTCCGCTTCCTGGAAGCCAATCCATTCCGGTGAAGTTGTGCCTGACAGGTGAGGGATAAGATAAGACAGTCATGAGATAGAAATGGTTTTGAAATAAGCCCTGAGGAAATCAGTTTAGTACGCTGATAGAAGTTCAAAGCTAAGAAAATGAGACTGACCTTCAGAGACCTCTGGTTCCTTCTCAACACTACCTAAAAAACAAATTAAAAAAGATAAATAAAGATTTTTGGTAGAATCAAAATGCAATAAATAACAAGAGGGAAGACATCTTGAGAGACTCAAATCAGAGAGTGATGATACACACTACCGGTCAAAAGTTTGGGGTCACTTCGAAATTTCCATTGCACTCCATTATAGACAGAATACCAGTTGAGATCAGTTGCATTGTTTTTTTAACCAGCGCAGCAGTTTTCATATTACATTATGTGCTTACATAATTGGAAAAGGGTTTTCCAATGTTTTCTCAGTTATTTTTTTTTAAACGATATCAGATTAGTGAACAGAATGGGCCTTTGGAACATTGGATGAATGGTTGCTGATAATGAGCAATGTAGATATTGTATTAAAGATCAGCCCCCCACTCAGATCAGCTGGTATTCTGTCTAACATCGAGTGGAATGGAAATTTGTAAGTGGCCCCATACTTTTGACCGGTAGTGTAGGTGGAAAAGGGTATTAAAAAAAAAAAAGAACTATATAACTGTATTTTGACCGCACCAATACAGTGTGGGACTGTCTAAATAAACCCAAAGAATAGGTCCAGTGTTGTTGTACCTCTGGGGATCTTGCAGATCCAGTCTAACTCAGAGTCACAGTGCATGGCAAGCCAGGTCATAGTGCCCAAGTCGGCTGCAGCACATTGCCGGACGTTGTAGTAGTAGCGGCCAAAGTTCTGGTACGTGAACTGAGACACAAGCAAAGAGTAAACAGATTGTGCTTCAAGAATTTTTAACTACACAGTGGGGCTGCATCTTGTCTTTACTCACAGCCATGCCATCACTCCACTTCCAGCTGCCATTGTCCATTGGGTTTCTGCGGTTCAGTCCGATCCAAAACCAGTGCTGTTCATGGTCCTCTGACTCCCTGTGGGCCCCATCATCGTCATCATCA
>NC_045747.1:14884836-14899487 GCF_008692095.1 Etheostoma spectabile | reverse complement strand
ATCAACAATAACAACATTGTTATCATCAAATTACATCACATGTCACTTAGTCAGAGGTGCACACCCACCCAAAGGCCTCATGGAGGACCTGCAGAACAAACTGCTCCTCCTCAGGGCTGCTGATACTCAGCAGGTTGGCTCCGTGTCTCCGGCAGGACAGGTGAGCCTGCAGCCAGCTCAGCTTCTTCTCCAGCTGGGAGGAATGGAACACCTGCACACAAGTGATACAAGTGTGACTGCAGTCCAATTAAAATGCAATACTGGTGCAAAACAAGTAGTATTAGCAGTAGTACTACTTCCATTCCTTTGTCTGCCATTTGACAGTTAATTTATTTTTTGTTAGACTTTACAGAGTTAAGTGATAATTCGAATTCTACACTAGGGCTGGACGATATGGAGAAAATCAGATATCACGATATTATGTCCTAATACCTCAATGTGGATATTGTGGAGATATTATAGGGTTGACAATTGGTGCTTTGACAAAACATCTTCACAATAAGATTTAAGATAAATAATTTTCAGTTATGTTGATATAATAACTAAGTGGGTAAAAGTAAATATAATAAAAGAGCTATAACAGTCTGGTAACACAGAAAATGACATCACTTTACTCTACTGTAGCAAAAAAGACAACAAATCTGAGACGATATCTAGTCTTTTATCACAATATCAATATAATATAGATATATTGCCCAGCCCTAATCTACACTATATTTTATTTGTATACATTTATTCTTAAGTTTGTTCAGTTCAAACAACACTAATTTCTGATGCATTGTAAAGATGTGTTTTTTAATAGTTATGAATGAATGAAAACCAAAGTGTGACTGAAGTTAAAAGACAGCAGGCAGCAGAGTACTGATGGTGTGAAACCTTGTAACAGTAGCGCAGGTTGCTGTTGCTCTTCCAGCCGTTGGGACAGGAGCCGCTGAGGCTCGGGGTGGGCTGGGGGACGGGGGGCTCAGGGCTCAGAGACGTGTCCTGGTTCTGACGGCAGATGAATTTAGCCTTCGATGACGCACATTCCCTCACCTCCCACAGACCTGTTGCGAAGCCCGTCGCCATAGAAACGCAGCCGCCGCCGACTTTCACTGAAATAGATGCAGGGTGAAATGTAGGTGAGTGGAAAGAAAAAGAGGCTACAATGATGAAATGTGTGGAAATAGAAACATGAAAAAAAGTGTGGAAAAAAATGTAATTATAAATTTCTTGAGAGACGTATTACGAGTGTTGCTACATTCAACTCAAAACAAGGGCAACATTTCCTGTAAATCGTGTTCAGGCTCCATTTCTTTAGTCATTCTTATGGATCTCTGTTATGGACCATGTTTAAAAGAAAATAGTGGTCTTCAACGTAATAATTTTTTAAAATTTCATTATGAAGATGTCTGTCTGTATATTTGTCTATGTGATTGTTTCTGTATCACATAGAAATAGTAGGGCTTTCTTCTTTTAAAAAGCCAAGTCTAAAAGAGTAACAAAGCGCGGCTACAGTCTATGCAGAGGTCAACCAGTTCATATCTTTGGATCTACCAATGACTCTAAAGCCAGAGGACTCACCCACAACTGTTTTTTGCGTCTCCACGTGTGGTTTAGAAATTATGATGAATCTAAAATCCATGCAAGGAGTATTCTTTTGTTCTTGCCTGTTTGCTGCCTCATTCCTGTGGAGCTCTAATGACTATTTGTTGGAAGACAAAACACAGTTTATGATTTCCTCAACAAGCTGGTCCAATTTTGATAAATACAATTTAAATACCTACATTGTCAGCTAATCACAATGCTTTACAACCAAATCAGGATATCAAGGTGCAGTTCTAAGTTTGTATTTTAGCCAAAGAAAAAAAAACCTTTTTTGTAGATGCAATCCAAAATTGGCTCTGGTTCAGAATGAACCTCATGTTAAATGGTATAGAAGTGAACTTGTCACAGCAACAGGAATAAAGTAATAAATAGGCAGTGGGTGGGGAATATTATGTATCAACCCCAATCTGGTAAGTCTACTTCCTGTGATACATTATCAGATCATATTTGAAGTTCATTCTGCTCATTCAAACATGGCATATATGACCTACCTGGCTGGTCACGGTTCCAGTTAGTGTAGGACACTTCATCCCCGCTGAGCCAGTGGAAAGAGCCGGGGGTGACCTGGTCATGGAGGCCAATCCAGAAGGAATCACCAGAGCGACCGAACACAAGGCTGTTGGAGAAGGCCTGCTCGAACCTTTAAAGATTTACAGGGAATTTTAGAAAAGCAGAGCTAACATAATACACTGTAATGTCTGTGTGTGTGTGTGTGTGCATGTGTGTGCGTGCGTGTGTGTGTGTGTGTGTGTGTGTGTACGTATGTAGTTTGTGTTGCTGTCGCACCTATTGGTGATGGTAACAAGGGCGGCTCCACTGTCCTCGCAGGACTTCCTGGCCTCATCAAAGGTAAAAAGATCTTCTCCCACCCAATAACAAGCTGGACTGTGCCACTTCCATCCCTGAGAGAAGAAACGAGGAGAAAGTGAAAAACATAACCATAACGAAACTCAAAAAATATCCATTCAAACAGTACTAGTACTGTCTACAATAGCTGTGCAACACTTTAGATGCAACACTGGCTAATTCAATCACTTCAGGCTACTTTAAACCTGGATGTGCGTCAAAATACACATGAGATTTATAATCATGCAGATTTTTTGGATACTGTCTAAATCCCAGCAATATTGGTTGCTTTGTAAATGGCAAGTACAACAATTCAAGTGAGTCAGGCATTTAAATAGATCATGTTTCAGTAGCACCACCTGACTAGTTGAGGTTTTCGCAATTTATGACCAACAGCAAATTAGAACCGTTAAAGTAAAATAGAGAATCAAATAACATTGAACTCATTTGAGGTGTTGTATGGATATGTGAAAGAAATGTGTTTGACCAAGGAATTGTAGGAGCCACATATTGTATGTTGTTTATGGACTCATTTATGTTGTTTGATGATTATTGTGTTGTGCACTGATATTGTAGGTCGTGGGCGTTTTCATGGCGGTTTTAGTGGAAGTGATTTATTTTTATATATATATCTTCTCCTGTGTAACGGAGTTCTTCTGGGCTTTGACAGAGAGGGGGTGAGCCTGGGAGCAAACACTTTCTGTTGACACCAGCACGCCGCATTAACGCAATTATTTTAACTCACCAGGTAACTATTACATTTGGTAACTGCAGCGCTAAGTGTATTTAGAAGAAAATCATTGCAGTACAATCTCGATCGCTTCGCAGTGTTCATCTGCGTTTATTCCTTTGCAGCAGCAATTTGTTGGACTGCTTACAGCCGCAATAGGAATCAAGGAAAAAAACTCACAGACAGACAAGCAAACAACACCTGAAACATCCCCTCCTTTGCAGAGGTAAATCACATACATGGTGTCTCTCAGAAAATAATTTCAATGCCATCTTAACAGTTAAAACAAAAGTGAGTCCACTCATTCCAGTATCCCAAATACAGAATTCAAAAAACACGTCGTCTAGGCATACAGAAATAACCTCCCTCCTGACAGCCCATGTAGGCCTACTGTACTTGTGGACGTGTACAGCTGCAGAGTGCAGCCAACACGCATAAGGTCACAAGGGGTGAGATTTTGCAGAATAATAGTGAGAGACAGTGAGTATACGGTTGTGGAAATAAGATAAACATCTGGCTTTTTTTGCACAACCACATTGTTACCAGGACAAAACCCTCAAAGATTACAGCTGTTGGGGATTTTCATCTTTTCAAACTCACGTCTCTTAAACACTCATTCCTATCCTTCTTTTTCCCTGTTCATTACAGTCACAAGATCAGTGTTGACTTATAGTATCTTCTGAATTCCATGTAACAGCATTGGGATGAATTTCAACCAGAATAAACTATTATGATGTTATTTTATGAAACACCACACCTGATTTCACCCATATTTCCATTATCTGTTTAATTATTATTTCTTTTTTTGTTCTGTTTTTGCCCTGGGATGCATTCTTTGTCTCAGCGTATTGTTTGTCTCTGTTTATTACTTAAATGTGTAAAAAAAAAAACTGTTAAATAATCACACAAAAATGAACACAAACAAGAGAGCTCATTTTTTTCCTTGATGAAGATACTTTGAGGCAAAACACATTGGTTGTTAACTTACTATCAGAGTGCCTAGGATACTTTTTAAAACTGACAACAAATACCATGGACTTCCATTTAAGAAACCTGGTCCTTGTTTTTTTATGAAAAGCACCTGTTTTTTTACTTCACCAACACCATGTTTTTTTGACCCAGTGCAGTACTACCTATTATTTTATTCCTATTTTCAATTATTGCAGGGGTCCCATGGTGACTGAGGGGCCCTAAGCAGCTGCTTACGCCCCAGGCCACATCTGACATTAGAGATCAGTGTTGTCTCATCTCTCTGTTTAATCACACTTGAAGCAACTGAGTTATCCTGATAATAAAATCACTTTCTTTGGAAGTATAAAGCAGAATTGCAACACATCAGTGCGTGGGCACAATGACGGCATTACAGTGATGAGCAATCCATTACATTATTTGAGTAATGAGCCAAGCGCCGGATGGGGTATTGGTTCGGGGATCATACTGCTGAAGCGGTCTGTCACTGTTGTTTCACATGTGTGAAGAGGCTCATCTGCCTGCAAACAACTGAACCGCCACAGGGCCCTGCAGAGTGTGCCATGCCAAATGACCCGTCACATTACCACCCATGACGCCTCGCTCCCCCAGGGAGTGGGGTAAAGATTCATTACACCAAACAATCCAAACAAAGATATTTGTTGAACGTAACAGCTGAGAAACAGCACGACTCTCAGCGTCAGATCATTTACATCATAAATCAACGCTTAGCAAAAATGAAACATTGCTGAAGGGCACAAAGACACACAAACGCACACTAAGATTCCTTTTCTCACTAATATTATCCCGTATGTCAAACATTGATTGAATAAACTATACTGTCTACTTAGACAGTGACCATCAGCAGCAGTGGTCAGGTAGGGACAAGTAAGGTATGAGAGGCCTAAAGTCTCATGTGGAGAGAATTATGGACTGGGAAATCAGAGACAGATGTAGATGAATCCTCAAATGGGGTTTGGTTTGGCCTTATACTGGAGATACAAGTAGTGGGCGTGATAGTGCATTTCTGTTGTGTATACTGAACACCCTTGTTAAATGAAGACACAAACAGAATGTCCCAATTTGAATACTTTAAAAATATATTGTATTTTGTTTTGTTTTATGAGGGCCGAGGAAAAGTCCAGTATGTGTTAAGCCAAGCGTCCAGCGTTCCGTTTGTCTGGGGTGCATGTTCGCAGTCTTAGGGGAGTGATTTATTACGGTTACAGACTGGGGGTGGACCGGTGAAGGGGTGAGAGATGAAGGGTGAGAGATGAAGGAGAGTTCTGGGAAAAGGGGTCAAAGGTAAAGGAGCGGCTGAAATACTTAGAATAATAATTATGCTCACTGCATACTGTCAGCAGCTGGAATAAGAGCACAGAAATGCTGGGATCTGAATTAAATCTTTGTGGAGTAAAACTATAAGATACAGGGAAGAAAAAAGAAAAAAACTAAATGTATCTAGTCCAGGACTGGAAAAAAAGCAGTGATTCATAACACAAACAGACACGTCAATGACAAAACAAAGCATGAAGCACTGAAAGCAAAGGGAGAAAAAGAGTAATACTTGTTTGCAGTCTTGGTGCTGCGGCTTCCCATCACTCTTTGTTCCCGGTTTCTTACAGATGGAGGCCAGAGTCAGATTACAAGGGCTGTCATCCCAGCGGCCCTCCTGCACATGTAAGCAAGACACAAACAGAAAGAGAGTAAACAGCTGTTGAATATATACAAACGGAGTAGACTCGAGATGATTAGGGCCCCAGACGTTTGGGGGTCAGTGTGAGGGTGAAGGGGGTCACTTACAGCTCCCCAAATGGAGACGCAATCTTCTTGGGTGTTGCGGAAGTTGTTGGGTTCAAAGGGGTGCCAGTAGGTGAAGATGACGGGCGTGTGGTCAGTCCATTGGAAGTCCATTTGCATATCAGTGTCATGGAGACCGATCCATAGCTGGTCAATATCTGACGGAGGCAGTAGTGGAAGAAGTATTCAGATCTCTTACTTAAGCAAAAGTAGCAACACTACTAATATATGTTACTAAAAGTACAAAAGTATTAGCAATTAGCACTGAAGCATGAATGTGTTAGTGGACTAAAACATACTATTAATAATTGTAATATTACACTCTGAAATGTAGTGGAGTACAAGTATAAAGTAGCATAAAATGGAAATAGTCAAGTAAAGTACAAGTACCTCAAAATTGTACTTAAGTACAGTACTTGAGTAAATGTACTTAGTTAGAATCCACCACTAGACAGAGAGCACAGACAGACATTAAGGTTAGGAAGACAATTAGGGAACACAGAAACAGGGTTGAAAGGTGGCACCTTATTCGGCAGCCTCGGCCACGGTGTATGAATGCGTGTGAATGCTGAATGGTTCCTGTGTAAAAAAGCGCTTTGAGTAGTCGTTAAGACTAGAAAAGCGCTATCTAAGAACAGTCCATTTACATTGTCTTTTTAACACAGAAATATGTATCCAAATCCAAAAGGAAGCATACTGAAGAAGGCATAGCTCAAACAGTTTTGGACTCTGTTCTTTCTTTTTTCCTTGATCGACCATTAAGTTTTTTAATCTTCTATAGTTATACAGAAAAATAGCAAATTCCCTCACTTCCTCTGTTTGGAACAGGTTATTTTTGTGTTTATTTTATTCTTTAAAGTAGACTACTAGTGGGTATAGAGATTGAACTCTGATTTAAGAGAATTTCATTTAATTTCTGGCTTCCAATAGCAATACAGTTTAGAGGAAAAGGTGCAGTACAATCAAAAAAAAAGGACAAAACACCTTTCTTCAGGTTGCGAATGATGAACTCGAGCTCAGGTAGGGTGTGGATGCTGACCAGGTTGGCCTCCATCCTCTGACAGGTTTTCTGAGCTGTATCCCAGTCAATCTTATCTGAAGTTAGCTTGTAGCAGCCAGCCTGGAAGGCCTGCCAGCCCACATCACACTCATATTTCTCATCATCTGCCCACGAGTCTGTGGGAGAAAAAAATGATAAAAAACCAACAAATACTGGACTTTGGCACTGTGGCAGGACTGTAGATGTCTGTACACTGACCAGTAGTGAAGGGGTCCAGGGTGGCATTGGGCCTCTTCTTACAGACATATGGCTGAGCAACAGAACAATCACGGTTTTGCCAACGACCTGATGACTCCGTTCGGATCACAGCGCAGTTCTCCTCTTCAGCATGGTTTGGCTGGTCTGGAGGACAAGAGTTAACAAAAGAAACTCTTGAAAACATCACTAATGCCAAGATACCTTTATTCAAGGCATTTAACCCACAAATTCTCCAGTGCTCAAACAAAAAAGACTGCACTGGAAGACTGCACTGGAAGGCCACAAATAGAGTATTTACACTCAGAGCAGTGTGTGCTCATAATGAGCAAGCATGCTCATTCAGCCTTCTGTGGGAAATAGACCACAGATACTTCAAGCTTAAAAAAAAACAAGAAAAGGGAGAGTTGCTTTTATAGTCTAACCTGACTCCCAGTTGAGATACTTGAGCGGTGACGAGTCGGCCCATTGCCAGCCTCCATTAATGTCCAGGTCATTGAGGCCAATCCACAAAGCAGCACTGTAGCCTGTCAGTAAACCTAAAACAGCAGAAAAAAAGAAGAAAAATGTATGAAATGGGAAAAACGTGTTTCCCCAGTGCACTTTTGGGAAAGAGGACACAATAAAAGTTAGCTACGATTTTAACCAAGGCCGCAGTGTGTCTTGCTCGTGCCTAGGAGAAGATCCTTTTTATTATGTTTTTTTCCTTTTTTTATACATACCCACAGATTATTTAAAGGTTAGAGGGCCCAACTGACCCAGTGTTCCCCCCGTGTCAGCAACCCCCATTTTCAATTTGTCAACAGTCAACACTGTATTAGGCAGATGACAGAATCATTATATAATAATTGACTAATATCAGTAACAGGCTCATAACATCCCAAAAATCAATTCTTCCTGTTGGGAGAGTGAATGTGCACTGAAGATTTTTTTTGTAAATATTATGCTGCACATCAAATTGTATAGCCCTAAATGGCCTAAGAAAGAAAGGCTTGATCAGCAGACATGGTAACAGAGTCTCCTTTTAAAAGGTAATATGGTGATTTCTCACATTAGAAATTAGAAATTTATTAAGAAATCAAGATTATTTTCCTCACTGCTGATTTAATCAGGGGTGAAAACAGTGGCATTGCACCCCTACAGATAAAAAAAAAACAGAAATCGTTAAATTCCAAATTATCTTTCTTTAGACTCTTAGGCTGTAATTAGACTTTCTCTTATTTTTTTGTATGCCAGGACGAAAATCAATGATTAATTGTCTAACTGTTTGCTCAGTGTTGATTAATGTGTAGTTACTGTGTATTTCTGAGGTTGTTTTTGCTGGTGTACTTTGTATTGTATTTTCATTGTAGTAGCTTTGTGTCTTCCCTAAACAATATCAATGTGTATTTCAAACAAGTAGCCAAAACATGGGTGGATGTCTTTGCACATAAAAGTACATGTGTGCACATTGACTTTACCATTGATGTACGTCTGCTCATGCAGCTTAGTGATGCTTAGCAGATCTGCTCCCTGTTGCTGGCAACTGATCCGAGCCTCGCTCCATGACAGCGTAGCCTGGAAGTTAAACTGGTAACAGCTGTCTGTCAGCGGGTCAGTATCCCAGAATGTTTCACAGCCACTGGCTGACAGTGAGGGAAGAAGATAAGACGTGGAGGAAATAACAGTAAAGTAAACAGTTGGGTGAGAGAAAACTGTGGGTAAGTTTGCTGAGCTTCTGTAATTAATCATTTTGTATGTATTTATGCATAACTCACTCTTTACAGGACAGAAGCCCCAACGTTCGTCTTTGCCGTAGTCAAAGGTGGTGGCGCACCAGAGGTGACCGTCCTCACGTCCGAAACTGGTGCAGTTGTGGAACCACTGGTTGTCATACAGGAAGGGCAGATAGCAGGGGCGGCCGTGAGAGTTCCCCTGGATTGTGTAGATCTCTGAGGAGCAAACAGAGGAGAGTCTTTGAATCCCTGCTTGCGGCAGGAGAACGGGGCCATGCTTGTGTTGCCTGAAGTTATGCCTGGGAACGGTGCTGAACTGAAATACCTCATCTGTTTTCCTAGTGACTTGTATAATCAAACACAAGGTGAAAAACAGAGGGTGATGTTACAGTCTAAACAGTGAAGTAAAATAGTGGTCAGCAGAAGGACGAGCAAACAAACAGAATTAATCAGGTTATCAGGAAGCTGATATTATGAACTATATTTGAAAACAGAAATAACAGTTTTCCTTTTCATGTGATTTTATCAAATATTCGTATCTCAAAGCAAGATCTCTAAAAGAGCACATGCAATTTTTGAACCAGGCTAGTTTCTCTTATAAACTACTGTATATCTGTATTTATATTTCCACAGTTCGACAAAATACCCTGAGGTTGCCGTTCTGCTCTCTAGAAGTAAAGTACGGTGTGAGGAAAAGGGCAACAGAGAGAGGGAGAGGCTGCATCTGCAGTGTTACCAGAACAAGTTAGGCCAATGGAAAGTAGGGCAGACATGTTAAACGAGGAAGGAAAGATTTCTGAAGCTCCCTCCCTGACTTCCCTCACTGCTCCACCACTGG
This sequence comes from Etheostoma spectabile, assembly GCF_008692095.1. Taxonomy (NCBI): domain Eukaryota; kingdom Metazoa; phylum Chordata; class Actinopteri; order Perciformes; family Percidae; genus Etheostoma; species Etheostoma spectabile. The sequence continues at coordinate 14,889,747 of NC_045747.1, read as the reverse complement.
CCAGCTGGCTGGTAGGTTGGCTGCAGCGGAGTCTCTCTTTCGCTGACTAATGTCGGAGGCATTTCTCTCCGGCAGCCAGTTGACTTCACAAAGAAACTTTTGAAGATCGGCACCTAAAAGTTGAAAATGTCCATGCGCCCAATTCTCTTGTCACAAAAGAAGTTACAGAGACTGACAAGAGCAGGGATAAAGGAGAAAGTTAAGGGGGATTTTCTTGTCTTACGTTTATGGGAGATCTGGTTTTTATTGCAGTCAAGCAGAGCCTGTTAACTGTAGACTCGTACGGATGACTGAGCCTCACAGTATGGTTTGTCAATGAACAACCGTGACATTTGATATTGGTAAGAATGGCACAGATAGCGTAAATGAGGCTTTGCTGTCAACCACCATGGTTAGATTTAATCTGGACTGAAAAGTAAATACAAATATACTTGAGGGCAAGGACAACCCTGTGTGTTTATTGGAGTTTAAAAACACTAGCAAAGTTTTCCTTGGCGTCGGCCACTCGTCCTCAAAGATGCCCTAGAAGCAACATTATGTTATAGCCATTTGATCAGATACAGCTGTGGCATTCCCAACAGTAAGTCCATCTTCCACACAAAACGCAGCGAAGGAGCTGCTCACTGGGTCACTGTGTCAATATTTGGATCTTATATTAATGGATTTGATTTGGTTTTGATGAATTTATTTATCTATTGGTATTCAATATCAATACTTCTATGTTTTTATTTTTCATCTTATGTATTTTTTTTCTTCCTTACTAATGTTCCAAATTTAAACAGGGATTATCCCAATAAATAACTTACAGAGTTAGTTCGTTAGTTTTACCTAAGGAGGTTGTGTAAAGTGTCTTCTAAAATAAAAGTATTTTAAAGGGAATCTGGAAGTGTAGTTAGTTAGTGGGGTGGCAGTAGCTTTGTCCTGTGTCCATGTGATTTATAGTAAAATGCGTGTAATGCCACTCAACTATCTTGCCCTTCTAGCGCGCCCCTCGTGGCGTATGCATATAAAACTGTCTAGGTGTATCTAGGACATTTATCTGAACATACCCTGTGAGTTTTGTGATGATTGGCCTTACGGTTGCTGATATGTGTTCATTTATGTCCAGAGCCATGCCACTTTCCAAGTTCATTGGTCAATAACTTGAAAAGTAATTAAGATATAGACATGCTTTATACAACTTGTAATAAGCTTGATCCATTGATGTTTCACTGAAAATTTGGTGGCAATCGGAGATACGGTGTACGAGATCTCAAAAATGTGTTTTTCAAAAAAAATCAAATTTTCCTTGAGGCTTTTTTGTAGAGCACGTTAAGCTGCACCAGTGTGAGAAATGTCAAGTGAATCGGACTTACAGTGTGGGGGGCGTGGCCTTTCAAAGTTTGCATTTTGAAGCCTTAATTACAACGCCACCATGGGGCCGGTTGGGTTCATATTTCTATTGAACACCATTTCACACGTTTTTAGCTCATTCCAATGGGAATTTGAGATAGCGCGGCAGACAACAAATAATATTAATAACTAAAAAAGACAAACATAGAAGGGTTCTACCGATTCAAATCATAATTAGTAAAACCTTTTGGGACAAACACACAGGTAAAGACTGACCACCAATTGGAAGAATCCTTGTGATGCAAATCTGATCTGGTTTGATGAAACGCATACTTACCCCGATACGTTTTAGAGCACAGGTCCTGCACACCACCATGCAGTGTCCATTTGAGCTTTGAAGGAGGGGAGGCTGAGGAGGTGTTCCAAAACGACGGCGAGGGAAGGTAGTTGTTGAGGTTGTCCAACACCTGGCCACAGTTCCAGGTCCAGCGTATTCTGGGTGGCTCGCGGTCACAGGTGTACACACCCAGAGGAGACTTGTCCCATCTGGAGGTGACGTTACCAGTGGTCACGCCCAGGCACAACAACGAGCCCAGGTTGAACAGGCGACCCCGGGTCACCCACTTCCAGCGCTGGTTGTCTTCCTCACAGGAGGTTGACAAGACGAGGGAGTGATCCCGCACCCCCAGGCACCCCTGGGCACCCTCATGGAAGAAAGCAAACTCGTCAGAGTCCAACGGCGCTGTGCAGACAGAGGGAAACATTTGCATCAGTCGATAATGCTGATGAAAATGGGATTCCATGTTAGCAGCTAATGTGGCAAGTGAACGGGTCAGCGGCTGGATCAATATCTCCATTAATGGATGCAGTGCTGGGTGAGAACTAGATGTCCTGCATCATACACTTCAGTATTAACAGTAATAATAGTATTACCAACAATGATGCCTTGGTGTTTAGGTTTAACCCTGTATAACCTTAAAATACACTGGAAAATATATGATTTTCTCGCCTAAATTTTTACCCCCTAAAACATGATGCAGTTTCCACATGCTTTGGCCCTCTGGGATGACCCTGTTTCATTGTGAAGCTAACACTCTCAGTTTGTTGTTTCTATGGCATTGTGACCTAGGCCTTACTGACACAGAGCTACAGAGGTTAACACAGAATTTCTATTTCCGTCCAGTAAATCATCTGAAAAATTATAAAAACTACGTGTAAGCATATTACAACTGCTATATACTAAAATAGTACCCTAGCCACATGTCTCAACTTTGACAGAAAAATCCAGAAGAAAATTACTTAAAATGGATTTTATATAATGTATTTCTACAGATGTCTGTGCGTTTTTCTTATTTCTTATTTCTAAAAAAGCCCAAAAAGTGCTAAATACATAACTTCTGAAATACAAAAACACATCCACATCCACTCACTCACATGCCTAAAATAGTGAATACTCATATTTACAGGAATAATAATCATATTTGATGAAATGTTGAAATGCTATAAGAAGGCCATATTTTTGGCTTTCAGACAGTTGGAGTCAACTCAGGGAAAGTTGTTTTTGGCCATGTCTGGTACCATTCAACTCGTCTTCTTCCTGGCTACACAGGGATGCCAGTTTTATGACCTGTTCTTCTAATTGGTGGGTTCTACTGTCATTCTTTCCCACGTGGGCCCAATTGGGGCTGTATGATATGGTTGGCTTAGTTTGAGTGTATCTCTTGATAGAATCATGCTATTGGCTGGCAACCAGGTTCATTGGAATCTGCTGGCACCACAGATTACAATGACGTGACGACATGATTTCTAGCGCGCACAGGGAAAAGGTTACACGCGATCAAAACCGAGAAATGATGCACTATCTAGATTTCTCTACGTCGAAACTTGGCCAGAAACTACCAGATTGTGAGGGGACCAGATAATTATGGATTACAAGGCTTGGATATTCTAATAGTTTGACGTGTTTACGAAGGAGGAAAACAACGTTTACGGAGATCTTTCACCGCTGTGATTAAAGACACAATGAGACAGGTAGGGATGCACGCTCATTTTATACTTGAATCTGTCTGTCTTGCTTTACTTCAGAACATGATTATAACCGTTGTGAGTCACCTTATTGCTTGTGTGTGGGCTCGATGGAATCATGAGACTTTAAGCTTTCTAACGATGTATGACTTGAGCGTGTTTATAACGGTTTAATGCAAGTAATAACGTCCTTTTATGTGCGTTCCAATTTCGAACCACCAGTGGTACATTGAACACAAACAGGTTTTAAAATGTAAACTCATTATATGAAAAGAGCTCTCAGCAGGACATTATTTTAACCTCCACCCACCAGGTGTCTACAATCCCCCCGTTCCCAAGCCCCTCATCTTGTTCTCTTGGTGTCTATTTATGTCGGGTCTGGCTATGGAGAGAGCAGCATTTTGTGATTTTGGGGAAAAGGTCTTTATCTCGAGAAACTAGAGTGAGACTGATACATTAGACCCAAATGACCGAATGTTTTCACACGTCTGAATTTGATTAAGTTGATGAAACTGTAATGATACTCAGGGGTGAAATGGGTAGCTGTTTTCATTTAGCAGACATCTTACGGCTGTACAATGACGCCTTTATTAGTACCACCTCAGTGTGATTCTCTGAGGAGCTATTAGCCGCCTGCAAGGTGTTAACAAACAGAGCTTTGCAGTATTCTCATATACACTTGTACAAAAGTGTCAGTAATAAATCAAATGTAAGCAGACAACCCTATCCTAACCTTTATCTGTAACGGGGGGGGGGGGGGGGGGGGGATGGTCGAACTTAACAATTCAGAGCAGAACCAAACATCCTTTCTCAAAAATATATGTGGTTTTCCGCCATTCCTTTTTTTTTTTCTTGAGAGATTTAGGGATACAGTATGTGTGAAGGTGGTAGAAAAAAACAACAACTCAGGAGTGTAGGAGTGATTCTAAATGGCGGTCCTGCTAAAACGATTTGAAAGAAAATACCTACAAAATACACATCTCTTTTCTCAGATCTGAGATTTGGAGGAAAAAAAGCGAGACCCTCAGCATTCCTACTCGGCGGGCTCCTGCGAGAGGCCAGGAAGTGGGGAAGGTGGGAAAAGATCACTGTGTATTTGGTTTGAACAACACAACTTTCCTATTTTGGGATACTTCACTTTGCTCAATGAGCAACAATTTCTAGTTTCCGACCTAAAAGCTAAAACCCTCCAAACCTCATGTGCTGCTTTTATAGACACAGAGACAATGGAGTCTCATCAAGAGCCTCATAAAACTCCCTGTAATCTGGAGGAGACGAAAGGCACGCCCCTCTTTTTGCTCTCAGCCTCTGTGGTTGAGTTTCTCAGAAGCAGTGTTAGCTCATTGGGTCGGTAGCAAACAGAGTAACGGAGCGCAGTAGAGGCACGGTGGTTCAGCTTAAGTTTGAAAGTGCTCTGTACAGTGTAATCAGATATAATCACCACCCTGCTCTTTTTTTTATAAAGCCATCGCTCTTACAGTAACTCCCAGCTGCCAGGTTTGTTTACTGCAGTTCATGGTTTTAATCATGAAAAATTCAAATCAAGTGACACCC
>NC_045747.1:14869087-14884826 GCF_008692095.1 Etheostoma spectabile | reverse complement strand
CCCACACACACACACACGCACACACACACACATTTAATCTTCTCAGATCTTTTATTGTATCTAAGCACTGGTCCAGTTAACACAACACATCAGCTGCTTTTGGTGCAACATTATCTTCCGTGAGGCTGTTATTTTCGTCACTTCTATTAATGCAACGTAATCCAGAGTAGGATCAAATGTAAAAAAAAAAAAAACAGATAGCAAAGTGCTGTGGAAAATCCCAGGCATCTCCATTGAAAGTGGAAGTGTTAAAAGGCAAAAAACATCACCGACATCTGTCTGGTCCTTTTCTGCTGATTATTTTCTTGATGAATTGATCAATCGTTTTCGTATTTAAATAGTTTTGTCCATTCAACAATCCCAAAATGATACATAGTTAGATACTTAGTTTAATATCATGGAAGAAAAAAAGTAACTGACTATATGTAAATATTCACATTTGTGAAAATAGAACTGTTGACTTCTCTTTGCGTAAAAAAATGGCTTAAACAACTAATCGGTTATAAAAAATAGTTTGATTAATTTTCTGTCCATTGACAAATTGTTACAGCTCGAAGTATTTATTTATATATTGGGCATTAAATCCTCGGGATAGTTCAGCTAAAACCCTCTCTGACACACATGTCCTCTGATCTCTACTCTAAGTAGGGCTGCATGATATGAGGAAAATATCTAATTGCGATTATTCTGACTGATTGTGATTGTGTTATGATTCACCACATTGGAGGGAATGATTGTCATTATTCTCCTTTTCATTGAAAATGTAATTTAAATTTAAATTAAAATGGTTATAGTGTGATTTTTGCAAGGATCTGTCCCACACAAAGATTTTTTTCATTAGTCTGTAGGATATTATTTGTAGGCCGGGGCGTCTCTGCAGCGCCACAATACTTCATTCAGAATGATTTGACATATATTTACCATTTAACAAATATTGCGCCCCCCTGCGATTTGGATATTGCACCAATCCATATCGCAATTTCGATACAATTGCGATTAATAGTGCAACCATCGCTGTAATTCATCTCTACTCTGCAAAAACACAAAATAAAATGTTGATCTATAATTCTTAGCTCAGGACTTAGTTACAATTTTATTTGAAAGCAAAACCCTTCTGAAGACTTGAATAGCTGGAGTTACCCAATGCTGACTTCTTAATGAGACGAGGCATATATGCAAATAACTCAGTCTTATGCCAAATGGGGATTAAAGCCATGTTTTATAATGGACCACAGTGCTTTCAATGGTGCCTGTAAGATGATTTTCACACCGGAACCAGCCCAGTAGAAAATCTGCATTACGTGAGTGTTGAATTCACGTGTGAATATAAGATCAGGATTAATATGATGACTGCATGACAAGTTCCTGGCAAAAGCTTTTGAACCGCTAGGCAACCTGAAGCTGAAGTTCCAGAGAGAAAGAAGCACATTCAAAAGAAGTTTTAATTCCAGTCTGGAGGCGACACAACTGGATGTTTGATGTGAGAAAACTCCCGGGCAATCAGAGAGAGTGCAGAATTCCAGATTAACTTTAAGCCATTGAGCCCTGTGAAAGCTAAGCCACAACAGCTCTCCTGCTGTGATCTCATCCTCTTCTCTGCCCTGCCACCTCTTTTTTTTTTTCAACGCTGGAGAGTTTTCCTGCTGAAGAGAAGCTGAAACTCACGGCCAAGGACACTCGCCAAGAGAGGCAGATATTCCCATAACCTCCACCTCCTCACTATGGTCATATGTTGGACTAGGTTCGAGGACAGTATTTGCAAACCTGGGGGAAGAATCAACAGCGAGTCTCGGCTTGAGACGTGACGAGTTCAGACTTCCCCAAAGTGTGACTCAGTGGGATTGCACCATGATTTAAACTAAGTGGCCTACTTTTACCATTCATTTATTTTACATACTTATGTCTTAAAGATCTAGAATGATGTTCGAGCAGGCTTTTTTCCGTAATCCTTCCGTATTTTGACAGATGTCAGATTACAAGAACTGGCCTTTACTGGCCAGTGTAAAATGGCAACCAACAAATAGGCAGGAAATTCCAGCCTGCTGTGTTTGTTTCTTTGGTGTTTTATGGTGGTCTGGCCTCTGAAGCAACCCAAACTGTGGCTAGGTTTAACATTATCCAATAAGCAAGGGACAGGGGAGAGGAGAAGGGGGGCGGGGTGGGGTGGGGGGGGGACACACAACATCTCCCAGCCACACTCAGAAACAGAGCTAACTGTAGAAGTGCGTATCAAATTCAGAAACCAAAGTGTGAATATATGCAAACTGTCGAAACTTTTCATTATTCCGCACACTTATGCACGGTAAAGGAGGGCTCACGACTTGTCACAGTTTAGGTTTAACTGCTAAATTATAGTTTGATAAGAGTTATATACAATATTAGTTAAAGGGGATGTTGCGGGGTATTTTGTGTGAGATCATGAAGAACTTCACTATAAAGCATGGGCACCAGAGACCACTACAGAGCTGGAGCTGAGTCTTCACATGTAATATATCATGGGTCCAAACTTTTCATGCTTAAATAAACTCTGCTGCATTGCGGTTCTGCCAGTCATGAACCAGGGAAAACAAATCCTCATTTCCTCTAAATCATCTAGTATCACTTCCATTCTTTTTCTTTCCTGTTGTGTTGTGGTAAGTAACAATACATGGTACCAGACAGCAGTAAACTCTTATTTCTCATGACGTTAAATAGTGCATGAAAGTTGATGACAACATGCTGAGCACATCCAAAGGGGCCACGACAATTCATAAAACAAATCAACAATGATTATATTTAAACTTTGATCAGTATGCAGCTCATTCATTTGGTCCAAAAAACATTAAAAAGGGATTCTAAAGTTTGGCAACAGGGGAATTTGATGGCAGATGGGTGCAAGTAAAATAAAAAAAACTAAGCTTCGCAAAAAGAGTTCCAGATTATTCAGGACGTGCAGTATATTCTTAGGGATAAGAGTGGGAATGTAAACCTACACAATCTCATCATCTTGAACTAACTTTAAGATCAAACTAAAAGTGGTATGCCTGCATGTATGACTAATCATTTTCTTCCTGGTAGCTGCTTAACACTTATTTCCAGTTGACAAGCGAAAACTCTGGAAAAACAATATGGTCAAAAAAAAAACAATCGAACATTCTATAAATGTCTAATTTCATCTTTACTGGGAGACATTGTTTACGTGGGTTTAGCCTCCCCAGCATCCTGTAAGATGTTAGGGTCTAGCAGCTGAGCAGGCCTGGACTGAATGTGTTAATTGCAGCCTGTAACAGGATGTAAAGGTCACATCTGCCCGCAGGGTGCCAAATGAAGCGTCACCCCACGTCAGTTTTACAAAGTAGCCTTAAAAAAGCCATCCGGCACCAACATAGAACAACAAAAGTGCGTTACTTTTCAGCTTTAAATTAACGTAATACATAAATAGACATCACAATAGAGATACACTAAGCCAGCAGCCCCCCCCCCCCCCCCCCCCCCCCCCCCTCCTCCCCCCGTTTTTTCTCCACATTTTCCACTCACTGCTCGGACTTTTGGTTCGTGGCATACCGAGGCACCAAATCCAGAATACGCAAAAATGATCTCTTACTCTGGTTCTCCCCTTTTAATGCCTTTTGGAACTGGAACTCGTTGTCCAAAACCAAAAGCGTGCACACTATGTTAAACGTCGGCCCGGTTTCTCGACTTTTACATCATTGAAATTAAGCGAAAGTTGATATGTTCTCACCCGTAACGCTCCTCTTCAGTTCCAGACTAAAGATGAATAAATATAAAGTGCATTTGTAAAATGTAAGTTGCCGATTTGTCCATGTTTTCCTCGATTCCTTGTTTCGGTGATGGCCGTTGCTTTGCATGCTCACAACTACAACACACACGCTGCGAAAAACACACAGCAGGGAAAAAAAGCGAAGCAGGAGCAGCGACTGCCCCAGTGTCTCACTTTGAGGACGGGTGATGCCGAGTTGGTGGCGAGTTTGACCGCTAGAGCTCCGTCTGCCTCTCAGTCAGATCACAGCGGAATGAATGGAGCAGCGTCAACAAGTGTGTGTGTGTGTGTGTGTGTGTGTGTGTGTGTGTGTGTGTGTGTGTGTGTGTGTTTGTGTGCGCGCGTTTCCCAACATGAGGTCCGGGGACCTCCAGGCGCCTGTGAGGGGACCCCCCCCCCCCAATACCAACCAAGTGCAAATAACTGGTGAGAGTAAATAAAAACAAACAAACAATATAATCTCATAAAAGTTCTGAAACTCAAATTTTAAAAAGCTATTTATTAATCGTAGCTGAGAAAAAAAAAGCAGAGAGAAATTCCTATTTGCTATTATGTATTTCATCTACTTTTAGAGTTTTGCCTTTTTTGTACAAAACTTTATATAGGATTTACTAGTTTTTTTCTTTTTTTTTTGCAGGTGTTTCTTTTGGCCAGAGACAAACACAAAGGCGGGGACGTAGGTTTGTTGACCCCTGGCGCTGCTGACCGAGGGATGAGGAACATCATGGTGGGGAAGGAACCAGAGCTTATGCTACCAACTCGATACAGGTGGCCTTAACTGTTGGCGCATCACTGGGTCTGGACTCTCTCCTTTCCCAGCGTTGCTCAGGGTGAGAGGCCCTGGCGATACTGGGGATAAGGTAGTAAAGAAGCTCATCAGCGGCAAGGCACCATGTGTGGATGAGACACCACCTTCTATCTTCAGCCTCCTGGGAAAAGCTTGTGACAGCTAGAGTGCTGAAAGATAAGATAATTTGTTTATTAGTCCCAATGGGGAAATTACTGCAAACATCGTGTACACACTTTTTGTTGTATCACACACAGGCCTGAAATACACACACATGCGCCCTGAGCAGCGGGGGGGGGGGGGGGGGGGGTACGGTGCCTTGCTCAAGGGCACCTAGCAGTGCCCAGGAGGTGAACTGGCATCTCTCAGCCACCATCCACGCTCCCACTTTTTGGGTCCATACGGGATTTGAACCAGTGAACCTACGGTCCCAACCCAACTCCCTATGGACTGAGCTACTGCCACCCCCAAAGGGAGGAAAGGGAGGCTCTGACCGACTGTCGGACCTCAGACTGCAGGGGTGGCGGCCTCTAGGTCACCTTGTAAGAGCGTCTGCCCCATGTAGGCTGAGTCCTGCAGCAGCGCAGGGTTTAAATCTGACCTGCTGCCCTTTGCTGCTTGTCATCCCCTTCTCTCTCCCCCTTTCCAGTCTACTATCACTATAATAAAAAGGGAAAAAAGCTGCAAAAAAATAATCTTCAAAAAGAAAAGAAATACAGGGGGGTGTAGTGGTAGGGTAACGGCCAATGGTTAACAGTCAGCCACCTGGTCCTCATAGCTGTAATGACAGCTCTGTCTATATTCTCGGCAGGAAGTTAAACACATTTTCAGTGAACGGTAGGCTCCACCATGGCTGTCCCTTGTCACTGATTCGATTTGTGACTTTCATTGACAGGATCTTCAAACCATTTGGGGAAGGAGAGTGCGCTGTTTAGGGAACATGAATTGCTTCTCTGCTCTAAACAGATAACGTGGTTCTGTAAGCTTCATCAGGCCGTGACATTCAAAATGCACTTGGGTGGTTTGGTTTAATTAGTTGAGATTGGGCTGAGGGTAAAATGGAGCTTGAGGTCAACAGGCGGCTCAGCAGTGATACAGGCCCTGTACCGGACCATTTTGGTTAAGAGGGAGCTGAGCCAGAAGGCAAAGCTTTTGATCTAGTAGTATCGACAGTATGTATGTTCAAACCATCACCTATGGTCGTGAGCTTTGGGTAGTGATTGATAAATTACATTGCAAATGGCTGAAATTAGTTTTCCCTGTAGGCTGGCTGGAATCAGTCTTAGAGATACAGTATAGTAGGTCAAGGAGCTCAGACGTCCAAAAGAAAGCTGGTGGCAGAGCCGCCTACTCCTGTGTGCCAAAAAGTTATGGTGGTTTGTGCATCTGATTTGGATGCCTCTGCAGGTTTTCAGGGCATATCAAACTGGTCGTAGACCCTGGGGAAACCCAGAACATGCTAGAGATATTAAATATCTCATGTGGCCTGGGACCCCCTCAGTATCCCCCAGGAGAAGCTGGAAAAGGTGGCTGGGGAGAGGGACATCTGCCTTGCTTGGCCTGCTGCCACAGCGACCCAGCCAAGAGAAGCGGCAGAAAATGGAAGGATAAATGGATGGTGGGACTGCCCAAAGCTGATGTATCCCAATCCATAAACGTGTACAGTTTGCATCGGGAGAGAGCAACTTAGCATCCATATAGAAAATCAATGTTTGATGTCTCTTCCCAGAGTACACAGGCAAATTATAATTGGTGGCCTTTTATGGAGTTTCACAAGCATGCAAATTTGTGCAGAAAGCCTTATTGTGTCTTATCATTAAACATGCCACCAGAGAGACAGATGACAAATGAAAACCCACTGAATATTGGCTTTTAAAATGGCGTTTGTATTAATGTTGTCCTTCAACCTTCTGACAGAGGCACAGAGACTCCAGACCAGTACTAGATTTATGAATGAGAGACAGCATTTATCATACTCGACTGCTGTACTATAGTACACTAAATACTATACTAAATCAACATAGTCAATGTGGGATTACAGTCCAAGTTTACAGTCTGTTTTCTGTTAATTACCGAGTTGTTTGTTCCACTCACTCACTAATCAGAGAATTTAATTAAATTCAACTGAATATGAAGAATAAAACACTAGCTAGGTAAGGCTGGACGTACAGTAAGTATTATCTAAACATATATTTGAATCATATTCTGTAAAACTAATTTTAATTAGAAAAGCATAACACAAAACCCAAGAACAGAAATAATACTCATGACTACAGTGTCAGCTGTGTTGTTAATAGGTTTTTCTTTCAAGAAAGTGGTGATTGTTACGCTAGTCAAACAGAAGCCCAGAACAACAAACACATTTTAACCAATAGTATTTAATGGTTTATGCAACTCTCTGCTAAGGCCCAATCTCCCCCAACAGTACTAGTAGGTAAACCAGTCCCTTGCATTTTATTGGCCAAAAATAAATTCAAACATACCTAAATAAATATGTGTTTATGGTAGGGGGGTCAATCAAAGCAATAACAGTTCTAATTAAAAGGCAACTTGAAAAACACAACAGTTTTCGCCATGAAACTGGTTAAATTGAAAAGTCTTTAAAAAAATGTAAAAGGGGTTGTTTCTCAACAGCTTCCACTCCACATAACAACTCTAAAACCATTCATTATAAAAACGGAGGTGGAACACTGCCACCAGCTGGAAGTTCTAAGCTTTGGTCACAGGAGTTTGACGAGGAGATGGGAGAGGGTTAAGGGCCGAAAACTTCTGTCCCTCCTCGTCGCAAACTATCTGGTCTGGAATTTAAGCGGGCAGGGGATCCCAGAACAGCGGGTTTGGTGACATAGTGCCATAGATATTTAGGATTCAATACAATAACAGGCCAGACTGGTTCTTTCAGTTAGGTTCAGGGAGATGACAACAAACAAAATGTTTGAGCTTGGGAAGTTCCGACTACCACGGACCAGAATGGCTCATGCATGGGTGTGTGAGAGTGCGTATGGGTATGAGCCCTTCCACAGTCCTTTTCATCTACCCAAGCTGAAGCAGTTCTATACTTCTTTTTAATTTCTCTTTTTTTAAAGCACAAAAGAAAAATCCCAATCACTGAACCCCACTTTTCACCAACACAGTGACAAACCTCGCCCCTTACTGCAGGAGTGGTCCAGGGCTTTGACCCCCAGAACAATGCCAGCCTTTGGAGAAAGGAGGATAGGTAGGCTGGGATGAGTGGACATGAGAAGGATGAAGGGTGACGTTGGTCTCCCTTCCCAACCTGTCCATGACTTCTCACCCACCCTTTGCCGTCATCTGACCCCATTACTCTCTCATCACAGCAATGTGGGATGCTGCCATGTTGGGGGGACACAAAAAGGCGTCGCCCCCACCCCACCACACTCAAATGGTTCTGTCAGTCAGTCAGTTAAGGGGTGTGGGCTCAGTTTGAGGCGCTGCTGTTGGAGGAGCTGGATGTGGAGGCCACGGCCATGCCCGAGGTGCCTGAGGTGGCCACCGACTTGCGGATGTGGGGCATGAGGAAGGGGTCACTGGCCAGCTGGTGCACATCGATGCGGTCCTCCTTACGGTAGACTAGACAACGCCTTATAAAGGCCTGGACAAAGACAAAGTGACATTGGAATGACTGAGAAAAATAAAAAAAATTCTTGAGCGCTGATATCAGCACTTGCAAAGTTTTGGTAAAAACATTAAAAATTTCCCAAATATATACACACCAAAAAATAAACTAAAACTATGTATGTGAACAGTTATACTGAGTTACAGTATAAAGAGAAAATGCAAGGAGAGTATTGTAGGGGTTGAAGATGCAAAGACATGATGCAAAAACTAAATACAGTCCCTGACAAAAGTCTTGTTGCTTATCTATTTTGTAGAAGAAACACACTGCTATTAACCTGACTTTTAATTAATCAATTGGTGTAAGAAATAGCTCATATGAAAAGCTAAAACCCTCCCAAATGATGTCAATGCACTGAAATAAATTAGTTTCACTAAAAAAGATTTTATATTTAAACAAGACAGAAAGGTCAAATTTGGCAAGAAAAAAGTTTTGTCGCCTATACTAAATTGAACTAATTCACTACAAATACTAAAATATGTCAGCAAATAAATAGTGGTGCTGTGAGATTCAAATTTAATATTCTGACTCCATGAGCTTGAAGGACGCATCCATGCGGTTTGGCAAGGATTCATACAAGTATTGATGAAGTCATAGGAATAGCTAGGAAAGCAGTCTTGCATGCCTCCCAGAGTTCATCAATATCTTTGGTTTGTCTTCCATGCTTCCTTTCATCCTACCCACATATGCTCAATGATGTTCATGTCTGGTGACTGGGCCGGCCAATCCTGGAGATCTTGATCTTTCGCCTTGAGGAACTTTGAAGTGGAGATGGAAGTATGCGATGGAGCACCATCCTGCTGGAGAATTTGGCCTCTTTTATGGTTGGGAATATAAGAGGTAGCTAAGATTTCTTGGTATTGAGACTATTGATGTTGCTTTCCACCCTGTGATCTCTCGCACACCCAGCCCACCAAACTTCACTGTTTTCTGGGTGAATCTTGGATCCATGCGGCTCCAGTAGGTTCTCTGCAATATTGCGGCAACTTTGGTGTAATTCAACAGAAGATTCATCTGAAAAATCCACTTTCTTCCACTTCTCCAGCCCATCCTTTTAGCAGGTTGTGGGCCTGGCAATGCCACACGGTTTTTTCAATTGGCTTTTGTGTAGTGCTGGCTTCTTGGCACTGTCGACCATGGAGGCCATTTCAAGACGAATCCGACAAACCGTTCTGGTTGACACAGGGACTTCAGGGGACCAGGTCTGGTGAGCTCTGCTGCAGTAGAAAATGGGCTGGCCTTGGATTTTCGAGCAACAACGGTCCTCTTGAGCAGTTGTCTTGCGGGGTCTGCTGACCTGGGCTTGTCAAAAAAATCTCCAGTGTCTCAAAAGTTTTTTTTAATTCTCTTTTACTTGACGCTGAGACACATTGAAGGTGTCGCCACATCAGCAGTGGATCTGGTCTTCAGCCTCTGATAATCCAAACTTAGTTCAGGGTGAATCTTAGGCATGTTTGCAGAGGTCTAGTTGCAGTTGATGTGAAGGTCTAGTGTACTGGGGTTGTTTTTATACACACCTGAGAACTAATTGATCCATATTAGTCCCAGGTGAAGCTCATATGACAAGGCAACAACACTTATGTGTTTGCAAAAATTGACTCAATGGGCTTTACCAAGCTGGGAATATTAGAATACTTTTTGACAGTTTCTTTATGCACGAAACATTATTACCAAGATGTTGGGATTAAAATGAGCCATTTCTTGTAAATAAATCTTGATTAGAAATATATTTCAGCGGCACTTCAGGTCAATTTGTACACTAGCGACAAGACTTTTGTCAGGGACTGTAGAGAAAACAAAAGCAGTGAGTTGAGAGAGCGGAACCAGTACCTTGGCTTCAGGTGTGACTACTGGTTTAGGCGGAAACTGCACATCTGTTGCCTTCAGTATGGTGTTCTCCTGCAGGATGTCCTGCTGGGACTGGTTGTGGCCAAAAGGCTAAAGAGAAAAGAGAATGAACCCGGTGTTATTGAAACAAAACAAAACATGAACTATCCATAATTTAAGTGTGTTAATGTTCAGTACACTGTCCGTAATAAAAGGTTATTTAATATTCTTTTGTCTTAAAATCATTTTACATACAATAAAACATTAAATTCATGTAACCCAGGGACATTTTTATCAACTTTATTAACTGACTTGATAGCTTAAATGTCTTGTTGCAACATATTTTCTTCAGTGTCTCCTACCTTGCGGCCATACAAACACTGGTAGAAAATGACGCCCACAGACCACACATCTACTTTGTTGGAGATTTTGGGTGGTTCCTTCCCAACCACAAAGCATTCTGGGGGAAGGTACCTAAAAAATAGAAAAGGGGAGCAATGTTAATATTTATCAGTTTCAATAGATACACTTAAACTTTCCAGTTTCAAACTGCATTTTGTAGACTAAGAATCTTTTTTTACCATGATCTCAGCTCTCTGTCCCCACATATGAAGTAGTAACATCAACAACAAACAATGTGCACAGGGTGATCCTCGTGAGAACCAGGCTCTGTGAGTATTTGTTCGTGTGGTGGGCATCTTGCTTAAGTGATTGTTGTGTGAGAAGTTGTACACCAGGCAGCATGACAGAAACGAAAATAAGCACTCAACTAAATAGACGCTGTAGCTTTGTACATCCATATACCAAGATGGTATTGGTCATTTAACACTATACATGTGATTTTTTTGTTGCATTTTAACCTTTGCTTTAACCTTTGCTGCCCTGTTCTCTGGATGGATTCACACGTCTTCATTACTCCTAATGATGTTTATTGCTCAAGCACATCCTGGCGTATTTCTTTGCATGATTCTTCTACAAATGTTTTAGCAAGCCTCCAACTCTGACTCTGCATCTAAAAACACTCATACTGCACACTTTACATTCCGCCATTTAGTTTTTTCCTTCTAGAGCATAAAATGCCTTCAAACAGCAAAATTATGACTTAGTTCTTAACACACTGTGCTGTGAGAAAGCAGTCAGGCATTGAGAAATATTTCAGCCCTGACAACAGAACATAAAGTTGACCCTCGAGGACTAACGCTTGGTAGTCAAAAATAAATAGCACAAGTTATTATATCACAGATGGTGGCCCCCAAGTGGCATCTTCTTCCAGTGTAAATCTCACCAGTATGTCCCTGCTCCCTGTGACGTCAGCTCCATCCCATCCACTGAGTTGTAGCTGTCATCATCCATGATCTTCGACAGGCCAAAGTCTGTGATCTTGATCTCTCCGCAGGCAGTGCCGTTCACCAAGAGGATGTTACCTGAGCAGGGTGAGGAGAGGATTTTCAGACATGAATGAAAAAGCATGCATAGTTCAGATTTATATTCACATTTTGAGATGAAAAGAAAAACTATACTCTGGATGATTCAGTTCTGTTAAATGCACAATAAGTGCATCATCCATAAGTTAACATCCAGTTTAAAACCTGGTTGTACTGAAATCGGAGCTCATACCCAGATTAACAGACCTAGGTAACTCCTTTAGTAACTGGGTTATTCGTGCATGTATACACCTTAACAGGGGTAAGTTCAAGTGATGCGTCTGCGCATGCCCCATAGGTTACAACTGCCCCTTTTGACCCGGAAAGAGAGCTATAGAGGCCAAAAACAACAGCAACAACACAAGCTTTAAACCTTTAAACTCACTTATCCGGTGTAAGACCATACCCTGTGCATGTAAACACACTGAATGATTTTAAAATAAAAAATAAAAATAAAAAAATTATCAAATCAATCTTGGCCAGCAAATGGATTTAAGGCCAAACCACCTATCAAGACAAATCACAACTATAATCTACCCAACAATTGTATTGTGTGTCCGCCAATAAAGACGCTTGTAAATTATCCAGTGCTGGACAATGTCTCGCTATCATCACTACTGAAGCTGCAGTGGTTAATTTAACTGAAAGTTTAACATGAAGAGGCACTGTGGTGTGGAGACCCACCAGGTTTGAGGTCGTAGTGGATAATGGGCGGTCTGATCTCATTGAGGTACTTCAGGGCGTTAACAATCTGCATGATGATGGAGCGGCCCTCTTTCTCTGACATTAGTTTGTGCTGCTTCAGGTAGAAGTCCAAATCATTGCCTTCGCAGTACTCCAGGACTGTGCAGAACCTGCTCCAAAATAAGGGAAAGGCATTTATCCAACTCAGCAAGATCTGGTTCATCAAATCAAAACATAGTTCTCTCTACAAAGGCTCTACATATTGGCTCAAACTAAACACAATCTGCATGAACATGAGTCTATATTTTGGAAGGCACACATTTGTTATAGAGGAAATGACTTACGAGTCAGTGTCAAGCGAAAAGTAGTCGTAGAGTTTAACTATTCGTGGGTGGTCCAACTCTTTATGGATTCTATATTCCCTGCACGCGTGTCTGAAACAAAGAGCATTTACAGCATTTACACCAATCACTTGCAATGTGGATACATTACATCCAGTGAATCTGATGTGTTAATGAATGATGAACAGAACACAGTTGATAGTCATTCAAAATATGTTACAGTGTTATTACATATTACAAAATTGAACCGCACTCACTTGTGATAATTTTCCTTCTTCTCATCCCTCCAGTTCTTGTTTAACTGGTGGATTTTGACCGCGACATACCTTTGCTCTGTTAAGTCAAAGGCCTGGAAAATATTGCACATATTAGTTAGGAAGTACATTTGGCTTGACTTTGTTTTAACTGCAGTGAAGTTCTTGCTTCATCATTTTTACAGTGATGACAGCAGATTCTTGGAAATAGTCTTGCATTCTGACACAACAACTTAAGCTGGGCTCAGACTACAGGAGTTTTAAAATCCCAACCGATTTCGAAATCCAGTTGCAACACGCACATGAGAATCTCCACAGTTAATCTTTCCTCCAACCTAAACACACACAAAAAAATGTACATCTCATACTACAGGATAGTATTAAAATGATTGTGGGAGCAAGGCACCACCTCATGATGTGACAAAAATGGGGTCTGCCGTGGGGTGACAACTTTCTGTAGCAGGGATTAAAAAGTGGTTGGAAGACGGGTTGTCTGTTCTTGATTCTTCAGCAACAACTTGAGGTGAATTTTTTTTACCATTTCTGCCTCCTGTTTATTGTTGCTTGGCAACTCCGTCAGTTGCTGTGGGACTCATTTTCTTTTGTGAAAGTACTGACGTAATTATACAAATAACCAGTTCGGGGGGTTTAAGATTTGGCCCAAAACTCCCCACGTCTGAGTCAGGCTTTAGTGTAAAGCAACACAACATGCATCCTCAAATATTTTCAGAAGTATAAAACTGGTAGTGCTTGCAAGGCTGTTGTAGAAGACTGTATTGAGTTGTGCATGTGTTTTTACCCAATTTTGAAGCTGGTACAACTGTAAATACTGAGTACCAATACTACATTTTCTCTGTCTAATTTACAGGATGTATTGGCAAAGGTATTCACTACACTGATTCAATAATAGAAACTGGAATGTATTTATAGTGTATAAACTATTATCAAAAAGCGGTGGTTCTGCCTTAACAGGGAAAGTTTCTCTCACCTTGTAAACTTCACTGAAACCTCCCCGTCCAAGTAAATAGAGAAGCAGGTATCTGTCATTTAACGTAGGGTGATCTTTGAATCTACACAGGGTGAGAAGAAATTCAAGTCATGTAATTAAACAGAGCATAGGACGCATCCTTACAGACAAACTAGAAAAGAAGAAATCGTACTGAGAATTGTCCTCGTTGTGGATCCTTTTCAGCTCGCGAATGTGCAGGTTCCGCACTCGCTCCAACCTCTCCAGCTCCGCCTGGATCTCTGCCTCCTCCTGCAAAGGACCACAAACTTATACCTAAACCTGGGCAGCTAACAAAACACTGAAACAACAGAAAACAAAACTACATCAGACATTACCTTCTTAAGGTGGCCTAATCTTAGCTTAAAGATTTCCTCTTGCTCGTGGTACTCTGCCTGTGATAACCTACAAGCACACAGAACAAACCTCAGTGCCACTTTGAATAAGCGAGCAGGGGAAAAACAACTGGTATGAAAGAGAAAAAAATAAAATAATAATTAAAAAAAATGCATCGTACGCTTCACTTTCTGTTCCATTGGTTTTGCTTTTGCGTTTGTTTTGCTCCAGACTTGGAGGTGGAGTCTGGGCCATGGAGGGCGGTTTGCGTTTGGCCAGCAGCTTCCTCTGTCTTTCAATTTCCTCTCGCTGAGAATTGATTCTTTCTTGTTGTCTGAAAATAGATGACACATTGCAATGACATGCAGACCTAATGCATTTATCAGTTTGTGTATGATCTACTGTAAGCGCTCTGGCCCTGGTTACGATACTGCCTCTTCTATGTAGGATGTGCTTATATTAGACCATTTGCAAACAACGGCATCAACACCGTTTTCAGACATGAAACTTTTTTGTATAATGCAAATTATTCTGCATACAATGCCACACGACAAAGATGTATCGTTTATGTTGCAAAAATTACAATTTTAACTTACATTGATATTAACAAAGCAAAACCAACTTGGGTTGTTCATTTCATACTACTACAACTATTGAAGTATGTTAGTCAGTCCCTCCAGGATTTCGCAAACCTTTTTTGAGATTGTAGCGGCCTAAAATGCCTAATGTTGCGGGAGCTTTTCTAAAAAATTGCAATAAAAGTTTGTTGCAATGAAGTTGCGGGAGACAGAGAATGTTGCAAAAAAAGTTGCGATATTTTTTGTATAGTTCTTTAAAAATTAAAAAAGGAAACTTGTTTTGGGGAGAATAAACTACTGGAGTTTTCCTAGTAACCTTACCAAAAAAGCTCAGGATGCTGCAAATGTTGGTATAATATGAAAACGGCTGGTGGATTTAAGACAAAAAAATTATAATTTAATAAATGAATCAAATTTGAACATGTCTGTCAGTGACTTGTTGATCTGTACATGGTTAGTTCATTTCCTTTACTGGCCCGGGACACACATTCATACGGTTTGATTAAAGACTTACTGGACTTTAACTTATCATTGCACTTACAATAATGAGCGTAGCTGTCCTCAATTTAGGTCATCCTGTACGTATTGTCTCCGTTTTTTCTTGCATCCATGTGTGTGTTTTGTGTGTGTGTGCGCCAGTTGCGGGGGAAACTCAGCAGCCCCGCCTGCTGCAGGGAGCCGGCAGAATTGAAACAGCAAAAAATCATTACAGTGTACATAGGTCTTTCGCTGTACATTTTGAGGGTAAATGTGAGATGTTCGAGTCACACACACGTCTCGTTAAACAAGGAAATGAATATGGCCATGTACGTGTGTGACGTCAACTTGTTCTACCTACCGCTTGGTCATTGGCTCTCAGAGTCATATACTGATATAGAGTTTGGCACATGGGAGTGCTGGGATTGGTTTAAGTTGTGGGAAACTCCGGTATTTGGTCAAATTTGCTAAAAAGTTGAGGTGAGGGGTCAAAATTGCGAGTCGCACCAACGTCACGGTGATTGGTGGAATTTGCGCCATCGCAACATCGCAAAATCCTGGAGGGACTGGTTAGTGTGAATTTGCCTCTAACTAGCAGCTTAATAGTTAATATAATAATAATAATAAT
>NC_045747.1:14867332-14869077 GCF_008692095.1 Etheostoma spectabile | reverse complement strand
ATAATAATAATAATAATAGAGAGAAAGTGTGAAATGAGGATCTTAAAGATGAAACATAAGAAAGTCCTCACTTGATAAGGTTTTGGAAGGCATATCCGTCCGTCCACTGCTCAGTGAAAGATGCTCCATGTCTCACTGTAGTGAAGTGACCCAGTCGAAGCCTGTCCTGCATGCTTTTGTCCCGACACGCCATCTTCTCCTGTTTGGACTGGAGGAAGGGCAGAGAAATATAGGCATCAAACCAGTATTGTTGATTCCATGTGGCATTAAAGGCAGGGTTGGTAATGTTGAAAAGCTAGCAAGATTTTAAAGTAGCATCTCCTCGGGGCTCCGGCTAACGCCTCCATCAGGCTACGACTCACACACAGACGTGCATGAGCACCGCTGCTTCCGAGCAGAGCACAGAAAGGACTGCAATTTTACTTTATGTCTCATTCATCACTAAGCAACCACCTAATATTATCATACTGCATGTTTACAATAAGCCTGACAACTGTTAGCACTGCAGCGACAACAGGAATTGAACTCAGGCTCATACACTGAAGGGGTAGAGTACACGCAGCGGGGCAA
Organism: Etheostoma spectabile; assembly: GCF_008692095.1. Classification (NCBI taxonomy): domain Eukaryota; kingdom Metazoa; phylum Chordata; class Actinopteri; order Perciformes; family Percidae; genus Etheostoma; species Etheostoma spectabile. Next base: position 14,868,507 of record NC_045747.1, on the reverse strand, counting down.
GGAGGCATTTCATTGGTTATTTCAAAAGCGTCATTATGCTATTAGATGAACATACTTTTTCAATCAGCAGCTTCTTGGACATGGTCACACACTTATTTAAGCGTTCCTTGTATCGTTCCAGCATCCTTTGCTGTTCGTCAATCTGTCTCCTCAGATCACAGTTTGCCTAAAAACAGAACAAGCAGGAAAAAGTTCAGGTAAAATAAAAGGTTGTACAGACAGAAGGAATGTTTCAGCTCTGACATGCCTTGAGTGAAAAATCCAAACAGAGATGATAATATTCTCAAAACCATCAAAAATGGCAAGCAGAGTAGCAGGGATGAAATGTAATGAGATTAGTACCCGCAGCAAATCGTCTATTCGGCCCTCCTTCTTCTCCAGGTCAGAGTTCTTGTTGTTCTCCATGGCTGTTAGTTTCTCTATAGTAAGGTCAGACTACAGGGTACAGTGAGCACAAAAACAGTGTTTATGTTAATGGTGGATCATTCTGTATCAGTGATACAGTGTAAAATGTAATAAAAGTAGTCCCATCTAACAAACTCTTCCAGTTGCTTACTGGTTTCGAGTCGCAAATGTATTGGTTTATATGTACCACTTATATAACAACAGCCTTAATAAGAGTTAAATTAGATAAACAGCAAGTGGCATTTCAAGTACCTGTGTGGCTTTGTGGAGCATGTGAAGAGAGGCAGGCTTCAGTGAACACGTCGAGTGCTCTGTGTTGGCCGAGCTTACAGAGGAGGGGCTTCCCTGCTGCACCTGGGAAGCAGAAACATTCATCCAATAAAAAAAAAAAAAACTTACAGAGTCTTAATGTGTGAACTTTATCCCATTAAAGAAGTCATCGAGACCTGCAGCTGCAAGTCATGACAAAATATAACAAACTTCTTCGAACCTATAAACCACTTGACCTACTGATGTTAATAACAAGCATGGAAGAAGAGAATGGCAGGAAAATGTTGAAATAAAAAAAGAATGAGACAGATCTTAGAGCAAACATGCTCACCGTGACAGGGGGGTTGGAGAGGGAGTGCTGTGGGGAAGAGCGGACCACTGGTGGAATTCCCCTGGCAGGGCTGGTACCAGGACCACTACCTCCCGCGAACTGACAGGCAAGCAAAGGTAGAAGAAAGGAGGAGTTCAATGGAAAGACCAAGATGGAATTAAAAAAAAAA
>NC_045747.1:14847797-14867322 GCF_008692095.1 Etheostoma spectabile | reverse complement strand
GCGGTTATAAAGTAAGTATGAAAAATTAATACTGAAGCAGAGGCTATGAGCTTTGCTGCATACACACTCAAACCTTTCTGCCACTCACCTCAAAATAGTCACTAATTTTATGTCCCCTTGTACCTGCTTTGCCTAGAAGAGAGGCACAGGGAGTTCAGAAAGAGACGCTGATATTTGGGCAACAAAATGAGAGGATCATACAATGTGGAACAATCTTACCTTGGCTGCTGTCAAAATGTTCTGCTTTCCGTTTTCTCACTCTCTGGTCATTGCCTTTTTTCTCAGGAGTCTGTCAGGAAAGTAGTGTGAATCAACTGCATGTATAATAGGGCAACACAGAGATGGGTGGCATAACAAAATCCTGTTCATTTGTAAAAGAGACTAACCTCTAGCTCTTTGTCACTGAGCGAGCCTACACTGCATAGACTCTGATTGGATGACTCATTTTGGTTCTGACCCGAGCCCTGTTAAAATGAAGTAAACATACATAAAAATAAAGCACATGCAAGAATACATTCATATAAGTGTTTTGTTTTTTAATGTGTGCACATGCACTTATTGTGTATGCATAAACTTGTGAGAGAGAGGGTGCACACAGAAAAAAAAGAGTAAAATGGGTGAGAAACAGAAAGAAGGGATGCAGAGGTTTGGCTACTGTCACCATTAACTTGACACTGCATCTAGACCTGCATCAGACCTAATGCAGTTCCCTAGGTGATGCCTGTCAGTCAAATGAATCACATAAAAATTCTGCAGGCACTGTCCAATCAGGGAGAGATACTTAGTCATTCAGAGCACACCAGAGCTCTCTCACTGAACCCTCCTAAAATGGCTGAACATTAGGCATGCTGCTGGGGATGTATTCCTCCGTCTGTCTGTCACCTTTAGATAATGTCATCCATTTTTCTCCTGTTCACCATGGTCTTAACCGTTTGTTTCTTCTCTCTCACTCGCTGGAAAAAGCCAGTGTAAGATGCTTTGCTTGATTTAATAATGACAGCTTGTTTTCACCCCTGCCACATATATTGGTTGTTTGATCAGACCTGTTCAAAAAGAAATGCACTTTCCAAAAATGTAAGTAGGCCATCTCTGTTCCATTACCAAAAGGTGTGCTAGCCCATATTGTCCTCAAAGGATAACAATTTCCCTTTCTTTTTTACCAACTCAGTGATAACAGCGAGCGCAGCAGTGCCCCAGTGCTGTTCCAAGGTCAAGAAAAAAACTTGGCTCTGCTCTGTGACATTGAAGGGTGTTTGGACCACCAACCCATATTTCTTCATAGCCATTTGTTGACACACTTTTCTCCCCCCTACACACATTGCATCTCTTGTCCTACAGGGTGGCAGTGGCATGATGCCTTAGCGAAAGCCGCCATTTTCTTTGCGGCAGCAGCCATGCCATGCTCTGGGCTCGGCTCTGCCTATGGCTGGCACAGGGCCCACTCCTGGCACTGACTCTCACTCTCTAACTGTTCCAAGATCACCTTCCACAAAGACCGCTCCATCCATGTAGCAAGCAAGAGGGTAAAAAGCTAAATGCTGCATCCACTCACACCTGGTCAAGAACTATTTCTGCATTCCTCCTTTGCCTCCTCCCCCTAACACCTCTGTCCTGTCTGTGGCCTTTTTGGCAGGCATCACCACTTGCATATGCAGCCTCTACATCATGAGCCAGGAAGAGATGCCATTTCACACTAGCCAAAAAACACAGACACAGCTCAACCTTCTCCAGAGACAGACAAAGAAAAGGAGTGGGGGCCAAGCTTGTCCAGGCCATACAGCAGAATGATACTCAGGCGGAGTGAGACAAAGAAAGGAAGAGATTCACAAAAATGTGTAATCAAGAAAATCTGTGATTATAAGCACTTTGACAGGAGAAGAGTTCTCATGCTCCACCTCAGCGACATCTGCTGTAACACAAACCTTAGCCACACCGACCCCAGTGAAGCGAGCCTCCAACAGCTCCTGTCGTCGGGGGTCCAGGCTATGCAGTTCTTCCATCATGGCTGCAGAGACAAGAGCACACATTAAGGAAGGCATAGTAGGGTCTGGTATAATAAAGTGTGAGGGATGATCAGTGTTTCAAAAGGCATTAGTTGTGATGAGTCATAGCTGTTTTTAGCTATATGGATGTGGAAAATTCCTGTACTGAGTCATCAATAAGCCTGACAATAATGTTTCCCACTATCATGTTTGTAAAGCAAGCACCAGTAGAGCAACATAAACACTCAGTAAAATACTCACAGCGCTAAAATGCACAACAATATAACCAATAATGCATACTAAATATTCATCACAGACTAGGGCCAGATGTGCCTGCAAAAGTATATCATGTGATAACACCCTGGCACTTTAGGCCGAAGTTACATAGTGCTCGAGTTGTGAACGGTCACTAATGGAGGGACTGCCTAGTATACTCTCAGAAATGGAAATCGCAACAATAGAAAATAAGTGCCCGGCTTGCCAGCCTGTGCAAATGTTAATGTTTAAGTTAACGTCACACGCCCAACACTGATTGCTATGTATTTCTTGTTATCTATAGCAGGCATTAACGTACATACATTAAATTAATAGTGTACGTTAACCTAACCTAGCTAACGTACAGCATTCGTGTCGATTAAGTGATTCATGACGCTAACGTTAGTCCTTATTCGTGTGTACCTCACCTCGGGATTGAGTTTGCTGGCTCAGCTAAAAACGATTTAAAACATAATCAGAAAATAATAAGCGAGATAGCTGGCTAACATTGGATAAATGAGCTAACAGGCATACCGAGGTTGGGCAATAGCTAGCATTACAATCTAAGGGCTAACGTTAGCTAGCTAGTGTCATTAGATCTGATTTTGTAAAATAACGTTCATGTACCCAAACAAGGCAAATAATAATTAATGTTGGCCAAATTACATTTGTCTGCTTAACGAGATAACGACTCAACCCATTACAACTACTGTCCGCAATAGTTTATTTTACAAACACACTAGATAGATAGCTAACGTTAGGTAGCCAACATGCTAACGTTAACTGGTCTGTCAAAAAGAAGCATCCTCTCGGTTCTGTGTTGTCAGGTGCTTCTGGTGCCACGACGCCTGGAATCACTGGAACAAGACAAGAGACTTGCCCAGATATATGACGACCCCCTAACGAGATACTTACTGCAATTCAATATTTTATGAGTCCTTCGGAGGGTCTGGTTAACCCTGAAACCGTTCCCGTTGTTTCCCCGGTGCTCGACAGACCCTCCCAGGCAAGGCCGCATCCACGTCTCTCGCGTGCTGACAATTAACGATCGAGACACGGGAGTGTGCGGTGTAGCTCAAGGTAGACGACGGTGGATTCCCCTCAGAGGCCTCGACAACTCCGGGTAACCCAAACCCGCCTTGCTGTGCTCCTTAGGCGGGGATCCCCATCACATCCCTCTCGCCAAGGACCATGCCTATGTCGGGTATCTCCTTCCACACAATGGCGACCCTCGAGATTCTGCGTTTTTCACTACGTATAAATTGTCTTTAAAACTAGCTTAAGTTACCCCTATCTTTTCTCCCCCGGTGGTGAGATCAATTTCGGGTCCTGGCTTTTAGCTCGATCAAAACAAAGTTCGGCTCCAGTCGTCTTCCTCGCCGCAGGGAAGAAACCAATCTGTTTCGGAAGTTGTGCTGTTGCAGGCGTTTCAGTTGAATCCGGATCGATTCGGTTCGTTTCCCATGTTTTTACAATGTAAACAATAATCAGTAAAATCTCATATTTTCTCGTGAGATTGTTTAAGTATTTCACCTTCGTTCAGTCCACGCCTGCCCCAAATCTCTTGACTGGACCAATGGCAAATCACTCTGTACACAATACAATTTACAGCGCCCACCCAGGCAACCACCAACATCACTTATCAGAAAGTTTCCATTCCCATTAAGTTCACGTCCACACATTGAATTTATATAATACTAGTGAATTGCCATATTATTGGGGGTTTCCCCCTTAAAGTAGCCATTCAATCATACATAGGTATTTAACCATTTAAAAGACTGTGATGGAAAGTAAGCATGGACCAACATAATTAAGTGATTCCTTTGTTCAACAAAACATGTTTGAAAGCAACATTAAAATACAGATGTAAAATAGATTTACAGTTTTGATTTTACAGTTGATTTTTATTGATTTTGCATGTACAAAAAGATCATAAATTTGTTTTTAAACTCATGCAATGTATTAAAAAATCAGTTCATTAAAAACTGCATCTGGCACAATAGAAACACTTAAACATAGGTAACCAGTCCTTTCTCAGATTACTGAACTCTTCAGCACAAAATGAGAAATCATCACTTTTGCAGGTAGAATTGCAGCACCATATGGAACTCTAGCCATAAAACAAGTCCAACACTGAACAGCTGAGATAGTGGAAGGCCATAACAGCATTTACCTATCCAATTGCATCCCTTTATCACTTCTCAATTCGACACGTCCTCAGAAAAAGGCCTTGATTTGATCTCCTAGTTTCAGTGGTTCAGGTAAAGGTCAAACCAGGCGTGTTCTCTTCCCTGTCTCCATCCTGGGCCTCAAGTGGCTAGAGCCTTGCGATACTTGCACTGGATCCACACCCTGTACATAGTGAGCTGTTTGCCTCTATTCACCTGGAGCCTTCTGTCCACGAGGTTCTGCACTTTCTCAAATCCTGCGTCAGTGAACATCCCATGGAGCTCATCTAAAATAAAAAGAAGCACAGAAATATTTTCATATATAATAAAGAACAATTCTATTAAGAAAAAATCTGTATTAATATGTCTAGAATTTTACCTTGAGTAAAGAAATATACTCTCGTTCCATCACCTCGGACATAAAAGTTCTCTGACAGACACCGTCCTAAAGGTATTAAAAGGGATGCACAGACAGTACCTATTATTTAACAAATTGCAAACATTAAATAACACTTATTCATTATTGCAGTGCCATTTGTACTGCATATGTACCCCAAGTCTGACAGGTCTTGTGCAGCCAGACTTACTGTTACTATCTACATTAAGTGTGGTCCATAATTTTCTGTAACATACAGTATTTAAGAGCGACATACTTTGACTGTCATTTAAAATAACCAAACGCACAAAGTTGCTTCGATGTGACTTAATGCAGCAGTCAATTCTGAAACGGTGCTACCAGAAAAACAGACCTAAGTGAAACACATTTTTAAGGATAATCACTAATAGATCTTGAAAAATGTTCTGAACAGCTATTTGGAATGGAGTCTCGCTGGACTTCAGCCTGACTGACCTTTCTTAAAGCGAAGCTGTGCCATATCATAGCGTCCATAGTCCCTGAGCAGCATCACTCCCCCAGGCTTCAGCAGCCGCGCTAATCTACTGATGGATGCCTGCATCCTGAGACAGGGTGAAACATTAGGACAAACGGTGCTATATTCAATGACACACACACACACACACACATACACACACACACACACAAACACTGAGTGTAAACCAAAGAGAAGAAGAGAAGGACAGAGAAAGATACATACTTGTTGGGATGCAATGCTGATAACACAAAGATTAGCACTATAACATCAAGGGTTCCATCTGGGATGGGGTAATTGGCTCCCACATCACTCAAGTCATGAACAAAGGCGAAGCAGCGCCCAGGGTCGTACTCTGGATTAGTCTGAAGACAAGAAAGCAATGTTAATTCATCCGTTAGCCTACAACCCTAGAGATGAATACATCTATCAACACATCATCTTTTCAGGAATCCCACCTCACCTTGACCAACTCCACAGCAGTGCTGGAGAAATCACAACAGTAAACAAAGAGTCCCGGGTCACTGCAAAGAGCAAAGCTGCAGTTATAAGTGCACATCGTTACACAGTACCAGAAAACAGTATTTATCAAACATGGCTTGAAACAACATGCTAGTGCCTTCACTTACTTGTTGGTTTTCAGTATTGGAAAAACTGTATTGCCTACACCGCAGCCGACCTGTCCAATAAACATCAGTTCATATTTACTGCAATCTCACCCAATGTCACACACCAACACCTACAGAAGCAAAGTTTGTTTCAAGAGAATGAATACTGTCAAAAAGATTGATACAATTACTAGGAAATGCATCTCTGCGAACATTTATTTATTATAGAAAGTGTTGATAAGTTTTTATCTGGCACAATAATAAGAGATACCACAATGTGATCCATGTGAAGAGGCTGCTTATGCACAATACAAAACATATTTAGCACAGAATGTTTTTGGCCATCCATCCCCCCCATCAGTTAGATGATGAAAGGTGGATGGCTAAACATATTTCACTTTTTGCTCTTTAGTAAACAGAAAAAGAGATGATGTATTGAGTGAGGCTGCTAACGTTTCTACTACAAAAAAAGGTTTTGTCTGTATCTGGAACTAGTTTAGCATCAAATTCATAAACACAGTGGTAGACAATTACGGGACATGTGCCATCTTTTTTATCTATATAAGTAAGTGCCGTGGTTAATTAGAAATTTTGCAATTTTAGGAAATGCTTTGCATCAATTTCCACTAAGATCTGTTGACATTCTTTTTTTAGACCACTTACTAACAGACAGCCAACAGAACTGAAAACAAGAGGTGTTTAACAGCAGATAGCTGGCTTTGTCATTAAATCTGTATGGTTCAAGTTTAGCTAACTTTAGCTTTCAAATGAATCTCTTACCTCTAGAATGCGATATGAGGCAGAGGAGCCAGGGATGTCACCATCAGTGGGAGACAAAGCGGCAACTTCCTTTCTTTGTTCTTGATCCAGAGAATCCTGCTGACTGACATCTGTGCCAGAGACCTCGAGATGGGACTCATGGTTGAGGCTACACTGTGGGGCCAACTCTGGGAACTCTGTAAAGAGCCAGTGACGGTCTTTGAAGAAACGATTCTCATGGATTGTGTAAAAACCATTCCAGAACTCATTTGCCCGGCTGTCGTATTCCTCTGCCAAAAAAAAAGATAAGGAAGGGGAGCAAGAGTAAGTCATAATCATGATTGCAAATCAACGACAACAACATCCATTTTTGTAACCTTTTACACATTGATTACATACAACTCAAATGAAATGAAAATAATGACATACAACATTAGAATAAGTTATAGTTCTGTTACTGATCCTTGATGCCAGTCATGTGTATGAGCAATGAGTCTTGACAACAGCAATGCTACCTTGTTTCTCTGCAGGTAGTGGCTGATTGTTTTCTAAGACTTTCTTCTTAGCAGACGCTTCTTGTTCTTCAGTCCACTCCACATTGTCCCTGTAGATAGCAGGACACTATTATCTTATTATATAGCCCTTTTAATATGAAAAAAGGAAAAACAACTTGCAAAAAAACCCAAAATAACCAGTACAAATTAAAATAACCAAAAAAGGAGTAGGACACTTCAGGTAATGTTATATTGATCATTTAGACAACAGAATACTAGTAATGTCATTTCACCCACAAATGATTATTGGAATTAAAATAGATGTTAGTTAATGGCAAATATAATCAGATGAGATGACATTAGCTATTAGCTGAGGATGAATTACCCGTCTATCAAAACAACAGAATTTCATAGCCAACGTTACTAAATATTAGCTTTTACGTTTGCTTATGGTTAAATAACGTTACAGTCAATTTAGCAAAAGACCATCCATACAACTAATGTACGACTAATGTGGCTAAGTAGTGATGCTTCCTCAGCCAGGGGACAGTCACTGACCATATTGCTCTGACAGAGATGCACACCTAACTTCCGCCTGCCCTATTGGGTTTCTGGAATAAATGACCCACCATGCGTTGTGCTGGAAGACCTGCCGCGGGTCCGTGAGGAAACGTGTCCCAAACTGAGGTCTCTTCACATCTCCGTTGGTTGCACACGACAGAACAAGCCCTGCTTCGCTGCTGTCTCCATCCACACCAACCACGACATGGGGCGCCGCCATGTTTGAACTGACGCAACGGAAGAGGGGCCGTGCATCTAACCGTGCTGCGTTCAGGGGTTATCGGACCAGTAATGTAAATACAATTTAGTAGGCTATGTCGAGATTTTCTGACAACAAAAGTTGCAACGCAATGCATTTTTAAATGGCAGAGTGTATGGTTATGTAATTATGTTGTGTTTTTGGGATCTAAAAATTTGCTACTGACATGTTTTCTCTTGTAAAACAGATTGCGTATAATTTATACGAATATTTCCCCATTATCTTTACCTCTAGAATTTTTGTTGAGCACACTCATTCGTTGCCACAGCACAAAATGGTACACTTCCTTCTTACTAGCAGTAGTAAGCCTACAGACTGCATCTGGATAGACAGTACATGCTACCAGTAGGCTTAATTAGTTGCGACCTATATAGTAGCGATGTTGTTTGGAGCACTTGAAGGAGACACGCTTCCATATCCACATGTCGATGACGACCGTAACAACTCAACTAAAAAGTCACAGTCACACTATCATCCAGCTCTGTGCACTCTACAACAGGCTGCTTGACAATTCAATGATTTGCACAAGACTTTCAGGCTGCACCTCCACAGGTGCGATGGGCTGCAGAATTTGAGCAATGCAGTGTTCATACACTAGAGGGGGACCTTTGCCAAGATTATCAAAGGCTATGGTCGACTGGTGTCAGTCTGAGCCCCATGTATGAGAGTACACCTGACACCTAACAAACGTAATTTGTGCAGAGATATAAAACAAATGAAATCACCATCGCTTGTGGATTGATTTTTTGTGACCTCATGCATTTATCAGTTGTCTGATTCTCAAATAAACAGGTTTCACCCTTGTAGCCTATATCAGCCATTTTCGTGCACTATGGAAGTTTTTTGCAGAGAGGCTTCAGCAACTACTATCTGTAGACTTGCGGTAGAGATTTAGGCCTACTGATACTTTGAAAATGCAGTGTTCAGTGCAATGATGCCACTGTGTTATATTTATTGTTATTGATATCTGCTTACATGAAACTTTTCTACATTTGTATGCACATGTCTTTATATTATTTATTATACTATAGCATTTGCATGGGCTGCAAGAGAAACCCTAAAAGGTTATTTACTAGATTAAGGACAATGCTTAGTGACCTTGTTGTGTAGAGTTTCAAGTCAGGAGGTAATCAACATCTGGATTTAACTATAGGCCTACTTTTTACAAATACACCCTCCTGGTACTGCAGATAGATGCACTCTTCATTTACAATAATGATGTACTAGGATTCTTGTGAAGACAGCAGATATGCTACATAGCCTGCCATCAATTAAACATGATTACAATATAATAAAAAATTTAACACATTTAGAAAATAGCCTACTAGAATATGGACATACTTGCTGTACAGCTTAGCAGTACCAGTAAAACATTCTACATAGTTGTGACTTAATGTCGGCACTTAAGTAGCAGCCAAACTGTATAAAAAAGGCTGCGGTGTGCAGAACACATTAACTGCACTTATCAGGCTGGTGTGAACAGGATGTGGTGACAGAGACAGGTTGTGGGGAAGGCTAATGTATGCGGCAATGTCAAATTGAATACCAGAGAAGTGCACAAGAATACAACTAAAAATGACATGGGCAATACAACAGGAAGTATGGTATGGCCTAATACAGAAGATAAGTGAAGGAATGTGGTCAAAGGAAAATTCTCCCCGCTGCAGACTGACATTTATTTGATTAGCAAAACATCCACATCACAGTGAACTTGCTTGACTTGAATGTAAAAAACTAATGAATCATTCTTTCTTTAATATAGCCTACGTCTGTCACATTTATGACTCAAAGAAATCATGAAAAACCTCTTATGATTGATCTCTCTCTGCTTAATTGGATTATTTAGTCATTTTCAGAGCATTTCACAGTGTTTGTGAAATAGCTTGCTGATTATCTAAATAAAGCTGGGAGGCAAAATGAAAAATTCAGCTCTCACTGAAATCACACAGGGCATCAGGGATATTTATTATGTTAAACCAAAATGTATTGCCAACTAACATCACAGAAAGAATACAGAAAGAGTTAAATAACTTTTTTCAAGTTCAGCAATGTTACTTGTTGCTTGTAAGTCTGATCTTTGTAAAGGCTAAGATCAGTCACAATCAGGTATGTTTTTTTAATATGTAACATTCCCTTTGACTAACTACAGCGAAACCCCATGCATCTTTAAACACAGTGCACAAAAACAGACAACTATGCAACAGGCGTGTGAGCCATAAGACAACTAAAATACACCTCACATTGTGCTATTTTCTCCATATTGAGGTAACGCATTTGTTCATTACCAACAATGACGATGCATTATGGCCAATCACAGTTGGGGCAGCGCGGCGCAAAGCCCGATGCAAGTGTCCTTGCTAGTTTAAGACCGACGGAGTTGTTAATTTCCCATCCCGCGTCCACGTTGTTTAAATAGCAAATGCACCTGCGCCCATTTTTACCGTCTTATAGGAAGGTGTGTTCAGGTAGATTCTTGGCGTATCGCTATCTTGCGGCAGCAGAAAGTGATCGCGCCATTGACCAACAACCTGGTCTAAAGTCAATAGCGCAGCATTTCCTCATTGATTTTTAACAGCGTATTAGTAAAATGCGGTTAGGCTCGAGCACAGCGCGCGCACACTATGCATGTTACACACACACACAGGGATGCACAACAGCACTAACACACACACATTCAAAATATTACCATTAAAAATTTTACGGTGCAAATCCGCCATCATAATGTGCTTTTAAAGGGAATATGATATAACACTCTGGTTGGTTTATTGCATGTTACGCTCAAAACACATGAAGTAATGAAGACAGTAAGTAGGTCTACATCCTATTTGAACCAAGTGCCCGGCGCACGGACCCTTTTTTCTTCCGTCAAACTAGCAAAAGTGAATTTTGGACACGCCCTGAACGCACCTGCGCCATGCGCTTCACGCCGTGCGCTTAAATCGTTAAAATAGGGCCCTTGATGTGCAATAAAATCTGCTCATACACAAAATAACAGCTTGGCACTTCAGTGTAACACATTGCTAGTCAGTAGAAAATTGAAATATTTTACAATTCAGCAATTGCAAGATTCTTTTTGCCATAATACAAAAGCCCAACCGAGGCAAAAACAGGTGACGGTGGAGGGATAAAGAAACATGTTAAAGCATTTATAAAGTTACCTTTGCTGATATCTATTTCAATAACAATAAAGACCACACACATCATTGTAAACCAAGTCAGCCTAGAGGCTGCAGTTAAGGAGATTTACTCTCAGAAAACAAAATACACTGAAGAGGGCTTCAAAAAGACCATTCATTCATGTATTTCCTATACCTACTTACAGTATGACTTAGGGATGCAACGATTACGGTAAACCACGATAAAAATGTTGATTATAACAATTACTGTTTTTATTTAAAATATCATTATTATCACATTGCTGCGTAGCCTACGACGTGCGTTTCTTGAAGTTGGAATCATGGTGGAAGTAAGATAAGACAGCGCTCAGGACATTTATCAGCCTTCTAAGAGGACTAAGTCTAAAGCATGAGCATATTTTGGTTATTATTAGAATGCCGAAGGACAGCTGATTGAATATAGTTATCCTGACTGCAGAATGTGCAGGAAAAAAGTTATACCGATAATACCGAACACCGTGATCATTTTGGTCACTATAATCGTGAGGTTACATTTTCACACCGTTACATCCCTAGTACGACTATAAGGCAGTGGTTATTCCTATTTCAATTTCAAAATGTGAGCCAAACTAAAAAGTCCTAGCCTACTAAAAAAAATGCAATATACAAACCTAAACTAATATTGCAGTGGTATAACCTGAAGTGGTAGAAGAAGTGGTAAAAAGACCACTTACAGCAGCAGTTTCCCTCGTGGCACTGAAAGCTTTGACCCGTCAAGATCTGAGTCCCCTACCTAAACCTGAACCAAACCCTTATCCCTAACTATGGAGGGGGTACCACGCATTTTTAGAAAGGGACACACAGATCTCGACTCATCACAGATTTCGGTGCAACACCCTTACTGTAGACAGACAGTATAGTTGCTTATGTTAATGAACTCCTATCCGACTGCAGGTACAGTAGCCCACTTAGAGAAAGCCACATGACATAGTGTGAAAACAGAAAGCATGATAGCAGGGAACCGTCTGTGAAGGACATAAACAGTTTGTTATATTTTACAATATGTACAATTATTACACCATTGTTGTCATTATTGACAGCATTAACTACTTTTCAGCTACAGTGTAGATCTTCTTTCCATCCATTTCTCTGCTACTACATTGCATCTCTGTGGCTGACCCCTGAGTTTTGCTCATGGCATTTAGTCGTTAGTTGCCTCGGTATGCTACATTGGTGAAGGTGGAGGTGGCTCCTTTATACAAAGGGTTGTTAGCCTGGGAAATGAAAACAGAGGAAATGCTGTTTAATTCAGTCCCAAACCGATCCAACTTTGTGAAGTAATGTTTAGACTTTCCCCTTTAAAAGGCAGCCCTATTCTGTAACTGTATTAGCAGCATTGATGATTAGCTGTTGTTGGATGCGGTTAGTGTTTTAATGATATTATTATCTCACCGTATCCCATTTGGCTTTGGCTCTCTCTTCCTCAAACTTGGCGAACTCTCTACGGTCGTGGATGGTGACCAGCAGCTTCCAGATGAGCAGGCCAACAAGGCCCAGTAGCAGGATGGCTCCAGCCACTGCCAAGAGCACCACTAAGATGTCTGGACCCTGAGGACACTCTGAGAGACGAGAGACAGGAAAGGAGGCAGAGGAAAAAAAGTGCTCATTTCCACCCGGTTTCCATGATGTTTGTTAGGCAGTGGAGCCTACTCATGAAGCTGGGCAACTACTGCAGTCCAGTGTCAAACCCTCCATTGTGCAATGTTTCAGTACATCATCACCACATGTTTGAGTTTCTGTTGTGCGACAAAGTGTAGCTGTGGTTAACGTGCCGATTTTTTAGAAAACGACAAGTTACTGGATACACACACTGTTTCCTTTTTCTGCAGCATGCCCGACACAGGCTGAAAAACTCTTCTGTACTCATAATGCACCTGCATTATAATGGTCGGTTCTCTGAGAATTTTAATGTTTCACACATGGACACAAACTCTTACAATACCTGGCTCTTTCACCACGAACAGAATGGATTTGCCACTTTCATCTTCGTAATACTGGAAGTACTCCACGCAGTCATTCTCATCTTTGTATGAGCAATTCACTGCAAGTCTATCACGGAAAACTGTAGAAAAGATGAAAAAAGAAGAAGAAAGCAGGGTCATTAAAAGAAATAAGTGATCTTTCAAAACATTGAGTATTTATCAGTGCATTAGGTTTTTGACTACAATGCAAGTATGAAGCCTCCAACTAATTCCATAGGATCAGCAGCAGGAAAACAAAAGTAGGAATTAACACAACAGCTTAAGATCACAGTACGTAGTGAGGAGGTTAGAGAAGTGTTCTTACCCAGTTCATCCACTACTCTAATCTCATCTTTGCAGAATCTACTGCAGCTGTTGTCTTTGGTGTACTGTCCTCTCTTGAAGTGCTGACACTCAACACACTCCCTGCAAGCAAGAGACCCCTTTGGTTACTTTCAGACAGTACACAGTGTTTAATCCCTTGATGTTCTTTAACAGAAGTGCACGATTCAATTTGATATGCAAAGGATGGACAAACTACCAGTACAACCTAAGAGTATATGCAGCAAGATAAATCTGCGACAGGTAATATCTGCTGTGTTATGGCCACAAGAAGAGTTTCTCTGCTGCACATGAAACCACACCTGAATTTGTTAAAAATGTGTGTGGGAGTGGTTTGTTTTCATCTTGGAATGTAGGAATATCATGATGGAAAGAACTGCGGAGTGCTATCAGCCAAAGTAGTTAGCCTCTAATTCTTTGCTGAAGATTTAGTAGTAGCAGCGCCTGAGGTCCAGAGCTAGATATATCAGTTAGCCCCACAATTTTAATGTTCTTTTATGTTTCCTGTTTTGTGATTGTCTGTGCTGGTATCTTTTCATGTTTCACAGTTTTTACCTGTATGTTTTACAGGTATGGTTACTGTTTTTAAGGCAGAGTAAGCAACCTTGGGTGTCCTGAAAAGTGCCCAAAAAGACAAGTAATCCTTGAAGTATAATTATAATTAGTTACTGGCTAATTTTCTATGAAATTTGGTGTACATCTTCAAAGGATGACTTCTAATAAGTTGGCTACCTCTTACCACCAACTTTCCGTGACCAGCAATTGTTTTTTTCCGTATAATTTGCATACATTTATCTGTGGATATTTATGGTTCCCTTGTTTTTGATGACCCCATCTTGACTTGTTTTAATGCAATGACAAGGGCAAAAGTTTCACTTGTACAGTAAACCCACAAGATTTCCAATTTCTTGTGTCGTACATATTTGTGGTTCCCAAAGGGTGAACCGCTTCTATTTTGGACACTCCATGATCTTTCCTCTTGCGCCACCCTCAAATCAAAATGTTCAGATCAAAACTAATTTCATTGTATCTGATTTGCTGAGAACATTCATGGTCCCAGGGAAATAAACCCCACAATCTGTCCTCTAGTTCCAACCACAGAACAAAGAAAATGTTTAAGCCTCGCGACTGCTAAGACTTTAAAAGGTTTGTGCTGTCTAAAACATGAACATTCCAGGAGGTGGGACTCCATCTAATTGAGTAGGGGTTACTTCAAAAGTTACACAGTCTGTTTGCATGTATTTCTTCTGTTATTTTGTCCATTCCTTTATCTCTCCTCCTTGTAAGAAATAAGAAATAGAATTACTTTTTTATAGTGCAGGAATCAGGACACGTAGGGCATTTCTCACAGGTCTCTCCATAGGCGCCAGGCTGAGTGCATTGACAAACACCACACTCACAGTTACCCCGGCCGCTGCACAGCATGCCGATGTTGGACATGCAGGTGTCTATGCGTGTGGTGCAGTTACAGTTTTCTCCTTTCCAGCCTGCGTCACACTGGCAGAGGCCACAGCTGCACTTCCCATGGTCTGATTAAACAAAAAAGGATGGAGGTTAATGCTATAATAGTCATTTAAAGGAGCAGTGTGTAGGATTTAGTGGAATCTAGCGGTGACTTTGCAGATTACAACCAACTGAATACCCCTTCCTTTCCATGTACTGTATGTAGTAGAACCTACAATGGCCTGTCAGGTAACATAAAAACACAAAAGGCCTTCACTAGAGCGGTTTGGTCTGTTCGGTTTGGGCTACCATAGAAACATGTCAGTGCAACATGCAGGGCTTCATGGAAGAGGGCCAGGTGATTGTACACTACTGAAAACACAATTATCAATATCATATTACATTTCTGCAAATAGATCCTCCTAAATCCTACACACTGGTCCTTTCAAATATATTCTATCAATTAAAATCATTTTTGTAAAATTCAAATAATACATCTAATAATACAATGCATATTAACTGAAATATGTTTTTTAAGAACCATAATCACATGGGAGGGGTTCGGCAAACAAAACAGATTAAATGTGAAATACAGATTACACAATTGCTAAATGAATCAGTGAGTGTGTGTGTTTCAGGGGGGTTGTCCTTTGGTGCCTATTATCCTATTTATATTTTAAAACATGTTGCATGCCTGGGCAAGTGTACCTTTGGATGTGTTTTGATTCTGCAACAATGTACTTACTAGTGTAATGTGTTACTGATGTGTTTTATACTTATCTGTTATGTTTTATGTTGCTTCTTTTGTATTAGATGGTTAGCTTGATCTTAAACTTTGTGTGCAACTCTGTTTGTCTTTACATTGTTACTTTACTTTAGAACAATGCTGAATAACTAAATAATTTGGTAACTTATTGTTCTAACATGTAATATTTCTCAGCAAGGGACATTACATCTCTTAATCATCCCTCTTCTGACAAAGGCAGGAAATGCTCTTTGTGAATGAACACACAAATGACCAACTCCTTACAGACAGACAGGCAGGCAGACACGCATGCACGCACATACACACACACAAACACACAAACACACACCCTCAGACTCTATGGAAGAGTAGAAAGCACCAAAGCCAGGTCATTAAAGAAACAGTGTTACAGCAACGCAACCATTTGCTGACAGAATCTGGAGGTGAGCTTTTCTCCCATGATAACAAGAAAACAGAGAGATTAAGATACCTTGGAAACAAAGGCAGAGCCCCAGAGACAACAGTGTTCTAAGCAGGAAACCAAACATGATTTGGCAATGGATGACTAAGGGCAAAGTAAATGAGTCACAGCTCAAGCTGCTTCAGAGTGGGGGAGTAACTGGTCATGAAATATCACAGAGGGTCCAAGGTTCCCCATTTCCAGAACTTAAAAGGAATCATTTGCTGTTGTAAACTCAAGTATACAATTCCCCAGTCTCCACACTGAATACTATAGATTCTCTTTTAGAAAGTGTTAATAGCTGTGATGGGATCAGGCATGGTCATTGGTTAATAGTTAACAATCTCACACATAATGCTTAGCAACAATTGTTGATTCACCTTTTTTACTCTCTCCACAACAGCTTAAAACTGTTGAAAAATCTGTTATTTATGTCAAGACTACATTGTTATTGTAATTATGGATATTTTTGCAGCATATTTTCTTGTTCTTCTTATTAGTTGTAAAGTTGATTCACACATAAAAGGAAGGTTTAAAGGTTTAAATCATCCTACTGCACAGTAATCCTGCCCATTAATCACATGCCTGGGCTTTAGAGAATGTGAAACACGCTAAAAGGACAAAACAGGGAGAAAGACTGGACAGTTAAACCGAACATTTCACAGTTTGAATAAGAGAGGAAACTGAATCAAGTGCAGTGGGGATAGAGACATAATGGAGAGAAAGGAGGTTGGGGAAATTGCAAGCAAAGGAATGCAAACTTTCCTGTCCTCTCTTCCCTTTATATTTATGGCCCGGGGCTGTGCTTGCTGACTCCTGCTCTCTGGCCCTGCCCCAGTCCCACAGCTCCTCAGCAGAGGAGAAAATACACAGCCACAGGGAATATCACAGAGATAGAGCTTTTGGAGCCCTGGGTCACGGTAGCTCCAATTGAGCTGGGGCAGAGGGACGCTCGCTCTTTAAAGACAACAACGCCCTGACTCTGCTGAGACACAACAACTATGTGGTAAAAAATTAAGCTTTGTGGGTTGTCTTACACCAGACATGGCTTTGTGTGTGTAGGAGGGCAATATGGGTAAGTGTCTGCGCCAAAGCCCTGGGTGTCATCACTAGATGCCTGTATTAAGGCATTTAGTGAAAAACAACCTTCCTTGAGAAAGACTCCAGACTCCTCCTTGTTTATATAAGTATCATATTCTGGAAACATTCCAGCTGGCCAACATACACATGGGTGGTCCTCCATCTTCTCCTTAGGTCAAGTCCCATAATTAACTCAAGCAACTTAAATCTATCTTTTAATTTAAATCAGTAAGTATGCATAGTTTAGAATTTAATATGCCTAATGTACATTAAGATAAAAGAGCAGCTTCCTATTCTGCAATTGCTCAGCCTCTTCCTTACAATCAAAGGCCCACATTGCTGTTACATTAAATTACCCAAGGACAAAGCCTATTAAAGTTTTATCACTATGATTGAGTAACTGTGCACTGAGCTGTTCAAACTTGTAATAGGGAATGATAGCACATCATGAATAAAACTCTGTACACACATCAAGTTTACAGACCTAAGAGAGGATTGATCATTTTTAAGCATTACTGTTTATGCTTGGCAGCTAAATTTACAATTATTTACATGTACCTTACAAGCAAACAAAGACTAATAATAATAATTGAACATTAGTTTTGAAAAAAATGTGGCTTTTGTATTTGTCAAGTGAAGTATCAGAAAACTATGTAAACTGACTAAGATGTGTTTACAGACTGAGAGCGACTGGAAACAACCAAAGTATTTCCCATTAAGGTCAGACTGGACTTCAGAGAAGAGGAAAAAGGAAGGGAAGGACTTTAGCTTTCCTGGTAACATTGACATAAAGTAAAGGGCTGCCTCTCTCCAAGTACAAAAAAACATGCAGATATTTTGAGATTTCTGCCACTCTTGATATTTAGGACAGTGAATGCTGGTAATTTGTGGTTCTCACAGTAATGCTGGGGTTTGAGCTAAATGTTACCACCAGCATGGTCCTCATGCTCACAAAACTATCTGCATGGCTAGATACCACAGAGGTGAATTTAAATATATTTGTAATTTGTGTGAATCGAACCCTTAAAGGTCATTACTTTTGTTCTAAATGTTTCACAGAGTAAGAACAAAATGGCATATCTATATGTTTATCTATGACATATTGTATATTCATTGAGGTCTAAGTACCGGTCTAACAAGGGAGCTGGATAAGGCTAGTAAATTATCGTATGTGTGACTGAAGATTCCACTTAATTCACTTGTTATTTGTGACTGTTTGACCATGAGGAAAATTGGCATACGGTCAAGACGTGTTGGTCTTGTTTTAAATAATGTTTTTTACTTTGTAAAGGTTAAGGTACTTTATTGTCACATACACATACATGTAGCAAAATTCCTTCTCTGCATTTAAGCCATCCTTCAAGGGAGCAGTGGGCAGCCATTTACAACACCAGGCACCAACTCCAGATCTGAGCCAGTGCATTGATCAAGGGCACTGACTGGAGAACCTTGTACATGTTTTTTGATGGTGGGGGAAACCTTGACAAAGCAAAATGTCATATTGGTCTTGGCAAAGCTGCAAAGAACACTGACACTGATCATAATAAAAAGACGTGTATCTACTCACCGGAGCACAGTGACCCTTTGAAGCGCAAGCAGTTGAAGTCGTCACATTCGCAGTATTTGCCCCACACCTGACCAAACTCATTTGCATGGCAGGAACACTGTCCGCACAAACAGTCTCCTCTCCCACTGCAGCTTGGACCTTCTGGCTTTGGGATGCAGTTGGCATCATCAGACGGACTGTAGTCCTCCACTGAGCACTCGCAGCGTGGGCCCAGACGACCCTGGTGACACTGACACACACCGCACTCGTAGGTCCCATTGCCTTTGCTACAGATGGGACTCTTGGCTTCGGCCTTGGCCTCACACTCGCAGCCACAAGCAAAGTCCATCGTGACTTCCAGGGAATCCTTGAAGCCTCGAGGTTTGATGGTAAAAGTGCGGCTCTTCTCTTTGGGGCAGCCACGCAACTGAGCCTCCACACTGAATGACACCTGAAGAGGAGGAAATGTCTCTGTGAAAATCTGTGTGTGGAGATATCAGATGTGCGTATCAGCATCTCAACACATACGTACTGTGTCTCCAATCTTGAGGCCAGAGCAAGACTTAAGTCCACGGATGACCTCTCCGTTTAGGCATGTGGCATTGAAGGAGAGATTCAGCTCTTCTGGGACTCCCAGTAGTTCCAGCTCCACTTTAGAGCGAATTTTCTGCTCAACACCAATTTATAAGGTTAAACAGTTAAATTGTATCAGTTTACAGATGTTACATACATATTGTGCTCCATTTGGGAAATTCTTACCGCATAAGCATCCTCAATGAGCTGAATAACATTCCCAGAGTCATCGGACAGAGTTCCC
>NC_045747.1:14841290-14847787 GCF_008692095.1 Etheostoma spectabile | reverse complement strand
CTGGAATGAGCTGACTGTACTCCTGAAATGACAGGCATGACAGCAAGATGATGACACAGTTTTATGTTTTTCATAACTTAAAGAAATTAATGCTGCACAAGCAGTGCAGTTACCTGGTAAAGCGGCACCACATAGCTGGTCACAGCAAAAATTAGATTTATGTTGTTTTCAGACATTTTGTCTGTTATGAGTGCCAAAGAGGGATAGTCCTGAAAAACACAGGAAGCAAATTGTCTTCAATGGAAGTAGGTTATGTTAAACAACTCTGAAACTATAAAAAGTGAATTATTGATGTATTTTAATTTATGACTTTACCAGCACAGTGGATTTGTTGTAAACATTATCATTATCAAGGTAACACACTCCATCATTGGGTTGGACAATTCCAGCTATACGTCCATCCAGGGCTGTGTGAGTTTTGGCATCCGTGGTGAATACCAAAAGGTGCGAGGCATCCGGACGCCAGCCAATCTTGTCCTGATGACGATGAACACAGAAATAAAGATGGCAAGTAAAATTAAAAACTAATACTGTATGTACACTACTGGTCAAAAGTTTGGGGTCAATTACAAATTTCCATACCACTCCATTGGAGACAGAATACCAGCTGATTTGGGTGGGTGGCTGATCTTTAATGCAATATCTACATTGCCCATTATCAGCAACCATTCATCCAATGTTCCAAAGGCACATTCTGTTTACTAATATGGTATAATTTTAATGAACTTACTGAAAAAGCATTGGAGAACCCTTTTGCAATAATTTAAGCACATAATGTAATGTGAAAACTGCTGCCCTGGTTAAATAAAAACAATGCAACTGATCTCAGCTGGTATTCCGACTATAATGGAGTGCAATGTACATTTCTAAGTGACCCCAAACTTTTGAACGGTAGTGTATGTATGTATGCACATGCTCTGCAAGCATGTGTATGTAATGACATTTTCATACCTTACAGACCACAGCCTGCATGACAGCATCAAATCCACCCTCTGGAGCATCTCTATTTCTAGACACCTGCTGTTTCCCCACCTCCTCAGTGAAGCGAGCCACCCTCTCCGTCAGTGACAGGACATGCTTGAACCCAAATTGAGCCAGGCATGTGTCGTGAATTCTATTTGTATTAAATAAGTGAATGGGGGATAGGAAATCAGTGAAGGGGAACTGGAAGGACTTTCTCAGAATATTCGAAAATCTCCATTTCAACTTTCTCCTCCTCAAATGTACCATCAACAATACCTACCCGTAGCAAGGGTTTTTGACTGCCTCTGGAGGATACATGTACATGTAAGGGGAGGTGGTCTTGTCCACAAAGGCTCCAAACCCCATGCGTAGGTTGCTTGTGGTGCGGCCCATGGCCACTGCAAGCTCGTTGCCCAAGGTGCGAAGGCGAGCCAAGTCATCCTTCATTGAATATGAAAGATCCATCAGATAGTAGAGGTCCACTGGGTAATCCTCCACCTGTTTCACTGACACGGTGAAATGCTTGGTATCTCCTGAGAGAGAAAGAGCAGAGGGTTGATTGCATGAGATAAATTGGATGTCCCTGAATCTTTTTGTTGTCTTTAAAGTGAAAATGATTAAATATTAGATAATAATAAAATACAGAATCAGTATGTTAAAGATGTGCAACCAGCTCTGGTGTATCAGGCTTTTAGTGCATGCACAACAAAAATAATGTTTCTTGGGGTCTCCACTGTGTTGATCAGGTCATGGTTGTTAGCAACTGGTTGTATAGGTGATGTCTTGATGGGTGTAAAAGTACCTGGCCTTAGTGCCATATGGATTTTCTGAGGCTTTATCTGTGTGACATCGTCAGCAGTACCCGAGGCCTTGTCACTGAGCGGTTTGTTCTCCTGAATACTCAGGGTGCTGGAGGGAAACTCCACAGCTGTCTTACTGCACCCTCCATTCAGCAGATTCTGCTTCAGGTCGCAGCGGGATGCGCTGGATCCCCCTTTTCCATACTCCTAAATAAAGTACCATTGCATTAAAGAACATCCATAAGTTCTTATGTGTCTTCCGTGTACAGGAGCCCTGAGGAAAACACCCATTTTCTTCTTGTAACAGTTCAGAGGCTACAATGTACTGTATAAGCATGTTAAAGAACAACCAGGATGACCACAAGAAGAATGCTGTTGGCAAATGAGGTTTCTGTTCCAACTTGTTGCACTGAGCAATGAATGGGAGGGGCGACTAGACACTGTGTGTATGTGGACGTCTGGTGTTTTTACCTCCTGAGAGCACCATGCACAGGTAGGGTGAACAGCCAAGCACCGTTGACAAGTGGTGACTCCTTGTGATGTGCAGATGTTGGAACCTTTGGTAATCACACAAACAGAAATGTAACACAAAATCAGTGTTGGAAGAAGTACTCAGATGTTTTGCTAAATTAAAAGTAGCCAACCTAGAAATACTGTTACAAAAAGTAAAAGTACTCTTTATACAGAATGCACCCAATTCAGAATAATGTTTATTGATAACTTAAATGTTGCAGCTGCTAAAGGTTACTATCCATACAGGCAGCTTGTGAATGTCACCAAGGGATAAATAAAGTCTTATCTTTATCCATAATAATACATCATCATTTTGTCTGATTATATTTTGTATTACTAATCTGAGTCTGTAAATAAGTACAGTAAGAGAAGAATAAGAAAGTAGCAGAAAATGGAAATACTCAAGTACCTTGAATTAGAACTTTAAGTACAGTTCTTGAGTAAAAGCTATATTCCAACACAGCACAAAATGCATTTCCTTTCACTTTCAAGAGACTGACAAAGATAACTGTTGACCACACTTTTTAATCAGCAGTGCCAATGAGCTCTGTTCAACCACAAATGCAGATACCGTCCATCACATTCAGTCCTTCACAAGAGTAGTCTCTGTGCAGTTTACCCATAACGTTAATGATGCTAATCCTTATTCTTGCCATTTGACCATGTTAGCAAATGACACCTACCTTTTCATTATAAGTGGGTCAACAGATAATACCAAACACTTTCTTATTTGTTACCTAGCATGGCCTGTGGGTGTGGCTCACTAGAGTTAACACAAAAGCACTGTCGCCAAGGTAAATCCACCTGTGTAGAAAGTGTCTGAGATCTGACAGAATAATAAATGGACTTCATTGGACTCTTGAATAACTGCCCAAAATCATATTAATTCCCAAATGACCTGGCAATGTCAAGGGCCCCTAAAGTAGCCTATACACTGAAAAAACACCATATGTTTTTTTTTAGTTACACCACTTAAGCTCCAAATAAGTCTGATAGTGTAGTAAACTACAAAGTCTACATAGTCATAAAGTTTTCTTTTTTTTTCTTTCTGAGTTAATTGAGAAAAAGTAAAATCCCCAAGCACATATATATAGCCTATATAATGTACAGCTGCTTATTCCCTAATTATTATTTTTCCCTGAGGAGACCCGGGGAGCCCTGGTCCCCTCGCTTTGAGAAACCCATTTTACTCCCTTATAAGGAGAGGTGGCGAAAGCTCCAACAGAGCAGCGCAAATTACAAACAACGTCACTCCATTCAAGTCAGCGTTACTTTATGTTCCGTTTGAGAAGATTATATTTAAAAAAAAAAAAAAAAATCATCAGAACATATAAATATTAACAGTTGGTAATATCTTTAAAGATGAGCTACCACTCGGGCGGAAGCACCCCCAGGCGCCTAAGCAGGTGAACATTTCAAAAAGCAGCTCAAGTGATATAAACTTACCGAAAACCTTTGATGCTGACAACATAAGGAGAAACAGTATCACTGGACGGTCTAATAAAGTTCCCATGGCTGGAGAGTAACGGAGCCGACTTGACATGAGCCGTGTGTGTTCCCTGTGGACTTGTTCACTTCGCAACTTGAATGTCTTTCCTCATTCTTGACTTGCTTAACGCATGTTGGGTCATAGCTTTTCCTCATACATCCAACTCTCCATACAGTGGGCTACATGTAGCCTGTCTGGGAACGGCATGTTGACACTCGCTTCTTAATGGTTCGATAACGTTTTGATAAGATGAGGAGGAATATAACAACATCAAAAGTCTCACTTTTGCATACAGTAGGCTACATTCACTTTACACACAGCCAACACGGTTGTGTTTGGACCTCGTCTCAAGAAACACCTGGACAGATGTCTCTGCAACTCCTATAAGCTACAAGTAGAAGAAGAAGAAGAAAAAATAAATCAGATGGGTAGGTTTGGCAAAAAAACAAAACGAAACAAAGACAAAAATACTAACAAATTATTTTGAAAAAATCACTCTGAATCTGAAAACAGGCATCAGTGTGTTTTAGTAATAGAAATTCATATAGCCTATTTAAGTTTTAGTTTTATTCAACTGAAAAATATAAGTGAAATCAATCAAACTAAAATTGTTGAACACAGTAATACAATAAACAAATAGAGCCTACAAATTAACAAATGAATACATTATTTAATAATTTTGATTCTTTAACTTTTGTACTGGACCATTTGCACCACTGCATTCATACGTTTTCACCTTTTTTACAGCTGTGAACGCCCAACACCAAGTTGTGTAGTTGTGGTAGAAGGACCCCTAGTGGGAATATAATATACAAAAATAGTTTAAGTAGTCCTTTCTTGATTTTTTTTTTTGGGGGGGGGGGTTCAAAACAGAATGATTTTGCCCCAAGCAATTACTATGATGCGTTCCCTAGAAACAGTGAAGCCAAGCTGTCTGTCCTCCTCCTTACTAAATTTATTACTGATAAGAGCACGCCACAGGAAACCTCTTCCCATTCCACTAAATAACGGAGCATGTGAAAATTTGCCAGCTTTTAAAACAAGAAAAAAAAGAGGGAAAAGAGGCAAAAAAACAGAGATAAAAGCTAAGATTGCCTGACTGAAATGAACTTCGGAAAGTGTTGTGTTGTGTGTCTGTGTGTATGTGTGTGTGTATGGGGGGGGGGGCAGACAATGCTTCTTTTCTCTGCACTTGTCCATTTATTGAATCTTTATCCCTGTGCCTTGCTGTTATTCTCCAGCTTGTTGCTAAGTTACTGCCACCCGGGTCCAAGAATTACCAAGGGAAGAAATGACAAATATAGAGAAATGAGTAGAACAGCTATGACAGTCAACTGTTCCGCTGGCATTAAGCTCTCGGTGTGGGTGGATGGGGCAGGTAATATCCTGGGGTCAATCAAACCCCCTCTTCAGTATTGACTGATTTGGATCTATTGGCTCCAAAGCCGTCTGTGGCAATCACCCCCACAGATGAACGGCATTTTCAGAAGAACATAGCGCCAGTTGTCTTGAGTAAATAGCTAGACACTGGGTCGGATGGCAGCCAATTAAGACTGAATGAGAAGCGAGGATGCAGGCTGGAGGAGGGAAAAGGGATGGAAGGTCCCTGACCTGTGTTGCAGAGCTATCTGGCCCTTTAAGCTTTTCACTGAGTCTCAGAGAGTCAATAGTAAAACGCAATCATTCTCAGACAAAATCAGTGTTTGGTTATCCGCAACCGGCTTACCCTTTCCTGCTTTGCTGCGTTTAACTGGCGGGTGGGAGGGTCAAGTGGAGAGACATGAGTTTTTTCTCAGGTGAAGGGTTGGCAGGCTTATGAAATGTGCCCTGGAGTCGCTGACGTGGGACAATGTGTATTTGTGTTGTGATGCCTTGCTATCGGATCTGCCTTGCCCTCCTCTAGCCCCTCTGGATCGGCAGCTTACATTTCCCTCTCAGGGGATGAGACTGTTTATGTGGAGAAAGTAAAAATAAATAGAGAAAGAAATAACTGAGGATACATGAGGGATGGAAAGAAGAAAAGAGCGCATTTCTGTTGTTGTTTTAAGCGCATCCAGACTTCAGAACTGTGGCAAGGCTAATGTAGCCTGCTGTTAAATATAAGCAAGACACACCTGTAATGAAAGAAGTTGAAGGAATAAAGGAGACAGAATGTGACAAATAAAGGGAAATAAAAGACAGAGCAGCATAGCCTGCATTACTGAGATGTGTCTTAATGGAAACAAGGTTAATGGGTGGCGGCTGGGGACGTGCATGAGATGTCTGCACTGGAGAGGACTTTCTTCAATCAGATTTGTGAAATCTGTAATCCGTTTCACAACTAACACAAGCCATTCAAACGGATGGCTGCAGTAGGTGCAGACAGACAGACTGACACACAGACACACACACACACACACACACACACATACTTAGTTGAATATCCCCCTGCAAATCAAAGCTTCATCTCCTCCTTAAAATAACTTTAATGATGCTTGTTTAGTGGGATTGATGTCGGGCACCACTCTGCTGTGGCAATATGTCCCTGCAATCTGTATCAGTGTGTAATTAATGACTGTTTTTCTTATTTCACTCGGCATGATTAGGAGTCCCAAAGGTGAAAAGCCCCTTAGTTTCAAAACATGGCTTCTAACACTTTCCTTGCTATTTGTCTTACTTGGTCGATCCATATTCAATATCCAATACACACTTTTGTTAACCTACCTATGCCTTGGTGTTTCCTGGCACATAAC
>NC_045747.1:14837169-14841280 GCF_008692095.1 Etheostoma spectabile | reverse complement strand
CACACACACACACACACAGGGACATGGCGGCTTCCTTGCAGTTCTGTGAGTGCTTTGATCAGCTAATAAAGGGGCATCTTAGGAGGAATAATCTGTTAATTGAAAAGAGGGAAGTTGTGAGGAAAGTCTGCTCCCTCTGGGGTGGAAGGGCTTGAAAGGGTGTTTCCACTTTGAGTCCTCGGTCACGTCCGCCCTGTGGCAGCATCACGAACGTAAAGGACGTAGGGGTAAATTACGAAGAGGACGTGGGTGGGGTCAAACACCACCTCCTTGTTGCTAGGGATGTCTTCACTTAGTTTGTGTTGCTAGGCTGCCAACTCCCCCATGTTAAGTGAAAATGTTTCTCCCCCACCTCCATCCAAGCACCTCATCGCTCCCTCCTTCTCCTTCTCCTCTAAACCAAAATAACTTCACCAACCATCTGTCACTGGGCTCACAGGTCTACTGTTGCTTAGGAACAAGTCAGACGCTCACAACTATGTCTATATGCGTCCTCATATGAATATATCTTCATATACAGTTATACTAACAATAACCACCGGTTAGATAAGTATCTATTTCTGTGACCGGTATATCAATGAAATGTGGCGCATTCACAGCAAATGCTCAGGCTGATACGCCAGAGTCGGAAGTTGTAAATCAGCCACAGGTTCTTCCGTTTACGAAGCTTTACCAAGTGGAAAAACTTTTTCAAAAACACATTTAATAATGATGTAGCAAATTTGGAAAAGATTTTGGGAATAACTTGAAAGGAGTAGCATGTTTATTAAAGGTTTCTCCTCCGGGGTGACCCCTAACTCACCCAGTAGAGTGTGCACCCAGGTAGGCCGAGGCCTTGGCTGCATGTCGTCCCTCCTCTCTCTCCCCTTTCCTGTCTTCAAGCTATCCTGGCCATTACAGGCCATGAAAAGAAAAAAAAAATCTTTAAAAAAAAGTCCTCCTCCCTGACCTTACAATTACTTTCCCCTCATTTGTAAATTCTTCAGTAAGTGTTGTTGTTTAAAGCCTCAAAAAGGTACTATTAGCTAGGGTGTAATTTCCACTGGGGATGGGGGGGACATGTCAAGAAACCCGTTTGTGTCCCCCCCCCCACCGTCAAATTGTGAAAATGTTTTACTATATAAAATGATTTTGTCAAGTCTTGGCGATCACCCCTATAATAAAAAATAAAGAAAGTTAGGCATGTATTCCTAAACATAGTTTAGTACTATTCTTTCTTGCAAAAGTTATCATTATGATCAACTTAATATGGATTGGATTTTGGATTTTGGATCATCATGGTCCCTAAATGTACACACACACACACACACACACACACACACACACACACACACACTTCTTAAACCAAAGTTTCCGGTCCCTTGATTGTTAGGTTTTAACTGTAGTGGAGGATTTACATATTGATGGAGAGATGAAGTGTAAGTAGAGACTACTTTCCATAATCACACTGCAATGAATAATAGAACAGAATCAAATTGTGCAGGATTGATTAACATGTTGCGAATTCATTTGCAGCAACCAAATCCTCAGGCTAATGAGATTACCTGATCGTATTATACACGAGAAATGCTCCTTGTTCTTCTGTTAACAGCCATTAATAAACGATCTGAAAGTAAACCACCTCAAGGCTTATGGAAGGTATTTGTGGATGGAGCTAATCAATGTTTGTACACAAGCTTGTCAGTTGGTAGCTGAAAGCTGCTTACCCAGACGTCAGGAGCATCCCAAATTAAATTTTTATAGACTTTGTTTTTAGACAAACAGCAGATTAATTTGACAGGCTCTGCAGACAAGTCTTTGGGAGTCGTTTCACAATATTTGAGGCAGCTTTTTATCAACCTGTTTATAATAATAATACATTACATTTATTGGCGCCTTTCATAGCATTCAAGGACACCATACAGTTAAAACGAGAAAAGGTTTCAGTTTATCAGTGCAATTTCACATCATTTTAAGTAAAAGTGAGGTATTGAGATAAAATAGGAGAATGCAATTTATCTTCTGTATCTTTTAAAGAACATTTCAGAGTGTTATGTACAATATACTTACATATGTATTAATGTAGCAGCTGTAATCCTTTGCCGATTAAAATTGGTGCCAAGATATAGGTAAATAGTTTCTAACTTGGTTATAGTACCTCATTTCAGTGATTTTAGGGCCTTTCCTCCTTGCAGCAGTTACATTTCCATTAAAATTTGACGAGATATTTTCATAAATTTGTAATGTTTGAAATTTTAAAGCAAAGACTAGCTGGAAAAATTATCAGTCAGATTATTTTCAAATTTACTGGGCAACTATCCATCCATTCAGTAACAATCTGTGTTGATGTAGATATCAGCTCATTAGAAAAAGGGAGAATATTGCAAACAAGTCAGAATTTTCATTTATGGATAGAAATCATCTTAAATATGTATAAGATATCTAATAATACACTCACTGGAGTTTTTTTTTTATTATTATAGGTATAAGGACATTATGATTAAGTAATTGCAGACCTAAAGAGAGAGAAGTATCTTTTGAGCAACCCAAACTCATTGCCATTATTTTAAAGTCTGATAATTTAGAAAAATGCAGAGATAATATTAGGTAAAATAGACTGTTCAACCGATAATAAATGCAGCCTGTCAATACAGTATAGACCTCATAGAATAAAACCTCACATTTTGCATACAGAAGGAGGTGGGAGAGAATACTTATGAGAGAACGTTATTGTAATAAGGATCAATAATGATTTCAAAC
The DNA here is from genome assembly GCF_008692095.1 of Etheostoma spectabile. Classification (NCBI taxonomy): domain Eukaryota; kingdom Metazoa; phylum Chordata; class Actinopteri; order Perciformes; family Percidae; genus Etheostoma; species Etheostoma spectabile. The sequence continues at coordinate 14,838,541 of NC_045747.1, read as the reverse complement.
TTTTAACTTAATTCATCATGTGGTTTATTTGCATCTGTAACATTCTTACCCGAGGTTCCTATTTCTTTACAGGTGAGGTTGCAGGGGTTTCAACTCCACTTTAGTAATGGTGTCCCAGTCATCTTACACACATGGGCGTTTTTAGAGCCTATTTAGGGGGGGGGGGGGGGGGGGGGGGGGGGGGAAATTTAATCTCTGCCCCCCCTATAAATTAGATCCCCAGAGAAGAAATTGGTCATTTCCATTGCAGATTAGAACCATAAATTCAAATGTAAGTAACTAAAATCCAATTGGTTGTTATTACTGTGACATAGGAAGGGCCAGGTTTAGTTAAAAACGTTAGCTGGTGTTGTTGTTCAGTAGCTAGCTCAGAGATTATCGGCTAAGGAAATTACTGATTTAACTTTTTCAAGGCACTGTCTCCGTAACACATTCTCATTAAGGTCTGATCCTAGAATCACCCCTGGTCACACACAACACCTGAAAGACAAAGTGATGTTTGATTAACACATTCACTAAAAACAGAGAGCCATCTGCTTCTCAGAGGTTTTAATTAAAGCTGCTCCCTGAAAAGAAACAGCAGAAAAAGCAAAAGTAGAGGAGCCAATATTTCAGATAAATATTTACCATGGTTGAATCATAGATTACTAATTAATGTCTTCATGTCTAAGTTATAGCTGGCTGTGCCTATATTGGTAATATTTCCCCCAGCAACAGACATTAAACTCCACATAAATTCCTATCAAAGAAGCAGATGCTAATCTTCAATTCATTTAGATTCCAATTGAACTGAGTGCTTTCAGGTTTTAAAATGATTTTCAAACAATTTCATGATTCAAAAGAAATGTCTGTCTGAATCAATATTGGCTTTGGGCATTTCTGATGTGCATAAATAAGTGCTACCGGGTTTTTTGAAAAGCAAAATATCCAAGTTTAAACTTGTTCTTTAAAAACTAATTTTCTGTATATAAAAAACTAACACGATGTATCCCTTGTTTGTTAGAGGATTATTATTTTTTTAGGAAACAAGGATGCACATGCTTCCTAAAAAAACTTAGGCTACTACACTTCTGAAGATAAATAAATAAAACAAAATCTGTAGTAGTAAAATGTGCATCTAATGTTAAATTCTTATTTTGCATTAGAAGCAGATATCATTTACGTCAGTAGCAGTTATTCACAAAATAATAGCAGGAAGATAAAATGAAAGGTAGACTGAATTACAGATTAAGACTTGTTCAAATAAAGTTTTCTGTCTTTCTCTTTTTTTCACATCAGAGCAGCAGCGAATAATCTGAGGACCTCTGACTACCTCCCCTGGTGATAAGGAGTGGTGGTGTGGTCAACGGGGAACTCATCATCACTTTAAAAC
>NC_045747.1:14833822-14837159 GCF_008692095.1 Etheostoma spectabile | reverse complement strand
CTTGGCACAAAAGAAGCGCTCGCAGGCGAACACAGACCCTTATTACAAAAAGGGAAAGACGTTTTGCACCTTGCGCACTGTCTAAGAAGACTCACTTAAACCCAGAGGAACGCAGACTTTGAGTTTAATCGTACTTTTGGCTGCACCTGATGCGACGCTGTTTGACTGCAGTCTGGTGATGTGGATGAGGTCATTACGCACTGGCAAAAACTCGTTGTTTTCACATAAAGCTGGACTTTTAAAGCGTATTATTTTTGTATTTCTTCCTCTTCTTTCTGTCTGAAAAGTCACATGACGCAAAGTTTTACTTGGAGTCCAGGTTTTGTGGTGAGACTGTGTGTGTGCCTGCCTAGTGGAGTCTTTTTGCTGATAAAAAGGAAGGAAACATGAACTTCTCCTTGTTCGACGTGACCCCGGGCGCGCTGTTTAACGGCAGTCAGACCCTCGCCGGGACTTTGGCGACATATTCCGGCAATGGAACCGACAACGTGGTGACCGGCGACGGCGGAGGGTCCCTGGTGCTGGTGCAAGACGAGCGCAAACTCTTCGTCATGCGTGTGGTGCAAATCGCGGTGCTATGCGTGTTGTCGCTTACCGTCGTGTTCGGCATATTTTTCCTAGGGTGCAACCTGATGATCAAATCGGAGAGCATGATTAACTTCCTGGTAAAGGACCGGAGACCCTCTAAAGACGTGGAGACGGTCATGATTGGGCTCAGGTAGAGCACGGAGAGCGGGTCCTGTGGAGAACTGGAGCGGAGATCCGGTGAGGATCGGGTGCGCGTTTCCTTCCGCAGGTTATGATCTGTATCTGCATGTACTAGCCACTCAAAGACGCCCCTTGTGTTTATTAGTGAGGAAAAGATATGCAAAAACATTACATTTCCTTCCGAAAAACGACTACAGGAAAGTAGTCCAGTGACCAATGTTCGTGCGTAAAGTTTGTGGTAAAACACGGGAAATTGTTTACACGTGGGCCGATCTGTTGAATCTTTTGAGTGAATTTAATGTTGCCAAACTGAACAAAGTGACAAAAAATGTTTACAAGCTGTTACCTCATTTTTTGTTTAGTTTTTGTTTTAGTTTTCTTTTTTTTTGTAAATTTGAAATGATTGTTCATGAATATTTTTTAAAACTGTCAAAAAGCATGATTGTGAATGCTTATAGTTCCACGTCTTCCAGTGTGATATGTGGACTTGATGGACATGTGGGTATTCTCTATACAAAGTATTTTTCTTGGTCTCGTTTGGTAAATACACTCAAAATACAGAAATCTTGCACGTTTTTCAACAAACTCCGTCCAAGCTTTATGGAGTGGTTCTGGTCCTGTTTGGCATGCTCTCTTATTGATCTGTAAAGTGATTTTTGGACCCGTTTTGCACTTTTGAAATCACTGATGCTGCATGAATTATTTTGTATGAAAAAAAACCTTTGCAGCATGCAATTAAAACGTTGAAATGACCATATAAAGTGTTGTCATCTATTCATGAAACATATCATGTCAACACTGAAATGAAATTAGGTTTTCTTCCAAGTCTTGTCTTTCAACTCAGAACTGAATTAGTACTATACCACTCTCTGCAGATTTAATTTTACACTCATTTCAATCAGACTTGTGAAATATTCTCTGATCAATCTCTCTATTCACATCTAATCTGATGTGATATTTACTTATAGGCACAATGTGAAAGCATTAACTCACTAGGATGTGCACTTTTAAATGTAATAGTATCCTATTTATTAATATTAAAGAAGTTACACAAAGAGGATATTTTAACTAGTTCTAGCTGAAAATAAAGACAAAATTTGAAGCAGTAAGGGGAAACGGCACATCACACTTAATACATAGGCACTGAGTACAAGGAGCGTGGCATTTATTGCAGCTTTATATAGAAAGGCGATGAGAGGCCAGGCTGAGTTATCCATCTTGTAGACAGCCTGAGCTCATATTGGCTTCATGGCATTTAATCTGATCTCTCTGAAGAGTGACCAACAATTAAGAAACATCCGGCTCACCCTGACCACTTAACTTAGCGGCAGTCACCTCTGCACCTTAAGAGTTTAATCTAGAGCTCATGGTCTTCTTTTGTGCCACCAGACAATGTTGAAAAGAGAGCATAAATGTGAATTAATATAGCCGTGAGCGAACCTATGCAGGTTATGCAGCGTTAGAAGGATTTCACACAAAGAGGACATGCCGCGACATCCCTGAGGTGTGATATCATTATTCTTTGTGCCGTTGAGTGTCTGCACATTGCACACATCTCTTTTCTTTCTCAAGAACAAAAACAAACCTTTTACTGTTTCTATTTCACAGAAAGTGTCATTTTAGGTGTCAGATATTAGGTTAATATTGTATCCATCTCAACATTTTGGTTCAATTTCCTCTTCTATTTCTTTTGCATTTCTATCTGCATCAGGTCATTCTTGTCTCTTGTGCCCTACTCGAAAGCAACCAAAGTTCTCATTATTATTTCAGTAGTTGTTAGGAGAGCTGGGGTAGATGAATCCTTACAAACACACCCATGCATCCACACATGTGCCTATTCACCATGCACACATCAGACAGTGATGTGCAACAGACCAGCAAAGCCTTAACTCAACAACAAGTTTCTCATAAAAACAACATGAATTAATAAAACTCATTAGATAATTAGACTTTAACAGCTGAGAACTTTACAAACAATTTCAGACAAAACAAATTTTGCATATGTGTATGCATAAAGTGTTTTTACTATGCATGTAAATATGTTGACATGGTTACTACTACAACCTGTTCATTATTTTTGCACTTACAAAGATCAATGCAAGGACACTGTAAGCATGTGTATAAACAGTAGGGCAGATTTCACTACCATATAAAGTGACTGTTTACAGAGAGGAGGTTAAGGTGTCAGGCTAAATGATCTACTTCAATAAATTAAATTCATTTGGTGAACAGAACTGCTATTAAGACAATTTATGATAGTTCTTTGTAAGCCTCAAATTTGCTTTTGTAAGCCTGTAATTGTCAGGAAAAAGAAACCAAAATTTGGTGTTGTTACCATTTACCAGTAAATACTTGTTGGACACAAAGAAGTATGCAGTGTTTCATGCAAGTCAGGCATTACCTTAATGCAACCCCCACAGGGTGAGCAGGGGGTACAGTTAGGGGGCGCTGAATGATCCAGAGGGCCCCTGGGACATTGCAGAGTTTATACATGTTTATTGTTTTGTTTATTGTTTCATTTGTTAGGTGGCTCAAAAGTTTATAGCAGCACCCCTGCCTGAAGTTAGCCTTGTTCCAGACCTCAGAATTAGTGCAATGTAAATGTGCTGTATTTATATAGCGCCTTTCT
>NC_045747.1:14833625-14833812 GCF_008692095.1 Etheostoma spectabile | reverse complement strand
TTAACGACTACTCAAAGCGCTTTTACATCATACAGGATACATTCATTCACATTCATACACTGTGGCCGAGGCTGCCGTACAAGGTGCCACCTCACGCTCATCAGATAAACACTCATACACATTCACACACCGATGCGCAGCACCAGGGGCAACTCGGGGTTCAGTGTCTTGCCCAAGGACACTTCGA
>NC_045747.1:14833397-14833604 GCF_008692095.1 Etheostoma spectabile | reverse complement strand
AGGGCAAGGGATCGAACCACCAACCTTCCAATTGGCAGGCAACCGCTCTACCACTGAGCCACAGCCGACAATTGATTCTTTGGTGTGCACAAATCTTTTTTCAAATTAATACTGTCAAACGATTAAAATATTTAATTGCAATTAATCGCATTAATGTCATAGTTATCTCGTCATTAATCACACATTTTTATCTATTCTAAATATCCC
>NC_045747.1:14826871-14833387 GCF_008692095.1 Etheostoma spectabile | reverse complement strand
TGATTTCTTTTTGTCCCATTATTTTTTCTCACTTTAATGCTCTTATCAACATGGAAAAGTGGATCTGCTTGCTTTGTGAAAATGTTCTTTTATTGAAAACAACATTGGCATATAGTCTACTGTAGTGTTCAATTTTACATATAACATTTTAAAAAGTAAACTTAAAACTAAACTTTCCATTCAGAATCTTATTGGCATCCATTTCGTCTCGCGCTCGCCATCCACTCAAAAATTTTACGTTACCACTCTTTGGCCGGCTCGCAAGCCCAAACAATTGTGTGCGTTGTGCCTGTTGTTTCTTTTCTGGTCTCGTTAGATCCGGTGTGGTGTTGAAGTTTTTCTAACGTTACTAGTTGTTGCAACAGCATGTAAAAAAAACTACAAAGTTTGCCAGGCCAAAAAGAACGTTAATCTCACGACAAAAAATTGACGTCGTTAAAATGGGTTTGCGTAAACGCTGTTAATAACGCGATTAACCAACAGCACTAATTCAAATTGTGCTCCTAGGTTGGAAAAACCACTGAGTCCATCAGAGCTTTGTAGGCAGGAACGTCGAAATAACAGAATGGGAATGTCATTTTTCTGTGCCAAAACCAGAAAAAGAGCAACAGGAAAACACCCAGAAAAAGCATAGATGAGATGGACACAGTTATAAAATGTTGTAAGATGACTTACAAAAATAACAACTCTATAGTTTGATTAACATGACAACTCTTAACTACTTGTAGCAGCCAATACCACTAACCATGTACAGTACTTATCGACTGAAAATGGCTGCAATAGGATACGTCACTCACTGACATTTCGGCAAGACTGCAAGCATAGAAATATTGCACCCAGCATACTCCATGACTACAGTAGTTTGGCTATCTAGTCTTTAACAAGCTGAAATGTAAAACACCCTCACTTAATACGGCACAAAACAAACACACAACTATTAGCACTGGCACTAAATGTTGCAATTGACAATTGATTCTTTGGTGTCTTGTCATTTTCTTACACAAAAGTCTTTTCTCTCGACTTGGCTGAATGTCAGTTAAAATGACTCACCATCTTGCCTGCGATCCACTTAAAAGTTATTTTCTCTCTCTCTCTCTCTCTCTCTCTCTCTCTCTCTCTCACTTTTTAGGAGGCAATGTGAGTCGCCCACCACCACTGAGCATATGCTAAAGAGTTAGCATGTTTCCACAACAAATTGTGGACACATGGATGGTGCTTGTTATGGTGCTTCTCTTCACAAATGAAGTGATCTGCAATAAACATGGTATATGTTATATACCGTTATGGGCCCACAAGTTGGACTGCTTGACAAGGTTGAGATGTAGTTAATTATAATAAGTGCATGAGGAGGATATCATTGGGGATAATGTTCCAGTGGCAGTGCAGGAACAACACGTTAACATGTTAACTCTTCACCCCAATCAACAGTCTGTAGTTGTGCAGGTTTGGTGAGTTTCAAAGTACATTTGCTTGTCACTAAGCGTCATCCCTGACCTTTTACAACAGAGACGGCAAGGAAAATAATGAACTGTGCAGTGGCCATGAAATCATGACAGAAATAATGGTGATTAAACCAGCAATGGCATTCAACACTCTGAATTGTAATATAGATAGGTCTTCCAAGAAGCTTGTCTTTGAATGACATTAGCATATTCGTATATATTATTGTGAAGGTCTCTTGTGCTTCCCTTTTTTACCAGGAATGTCAGTCCAGGATACAGATTTGTCAACTCACAGTGTGAAAGTCATTTTTAAGTCCCTCAGTATTTTTGATTAGAGTGCAGGATACACAAAAGATCTGTTCTCCATGCCAATGCAGGTCCTACAAGAATGAAGTGGCCTTTCTCAGCCCCATTCAATGATTCTAATGGGATGTGTTGTATTCAAAGGAGGAAGAAATAACAATACATGCAATGAAGTTGAGGAACAGAAACAGTATTTTACATCTTACACAGGTGAGTGGAAGTAAACACTCTTTTCTCTCCCTCCCTTTGGTACACACACACACACACACACACACACACACACACACACACACACACACACACACACACACACACACACACACACACACACACACACACACACAGACACACACACACACACACACACCTTTCCTACACATCACCCCAGGCAAATTGTGCCGCATCCAATTCAGCAGGGAACAAACAGTCCTTGCATTCAAACTCATGCAATTTTAAATAAATCTATTATATGCAGGCAAATGAACAAACAACATAGCCTCATTCTTTTCATTACCCAGATCACTATGAAGCTGGCAAAAAACGCTTACATACACACATAAACACTTTACTCAATTAACGCGTTTCAAACCATCGACAAAATTATACACCTACATCATTTCACACTCACCAATGTGTTTCTGCAGTATGCTGCTCTCAGTGTGAATAATTCGAGCATAATTTACCAACGTGACTTTTGTTGATTTCATAAGAATATCGTGCTGTCAACTGTAACCCCAAGGCATTTTTCTGTTTTTTAAGGTAATGTGACTTGTCACTGTGCTTTTTTACCTGCCCGGTCCTGGACTTTGCCTGGCAGTGTGTCAGTGTGATCTCACTCCAGCAGCTCTGACTTTTTCACTCCTGATGCTTTTTATCTGTCTGTTCGCTCAAGATTTTCTATGAACTACGAACTAGCAGTTGTATTCAAACAAACATGTTGTTTTCCATGTATTAATGGATGAAGTAAGAGATAACAAGTAACAACAAGATGGTTATAACTGGGGTATCATCACCGCCACCTTCTTGTTTTTTTGTTGAGTTTAGAAATAAATTAAGTGGAAATGTGGTTCTGGTACATTCAATGAATTGGCCAGTGAGAACAGACAACAATAAAACAACAAAAGCTCTATTTTTAAAAGTAATGAATTTTCCTCCTTCTTATGAAATTCTTAATAGATGTGGACACTTATTTTATCTGTGCTTTTCAAAAAGCCCAATATTAATTGCAACTGTAATCTGAAGGAGGTTGCGGTTTTTATCTAAAAAGGTGGTGCTCCATTTTGCATGTGCCGTTACAAACAATAAATGTCCCTTGCAACTGAATACTTTGCATTCATAGGTTCATGTAACAAGAACTCACATGTGCTATTTTGTTTAGTGAGCTTAAACCTATTCAAAAGTAACACGTCTGCACTCAAATTAAAAAAAACTAAGAGAAAGTCAGTGGTGGTGTGATCTTTTGCAGTACAGTCTGATTCTGCTCTGCAGCTTTTCTGCATTGAGAGAAAACGAGGCAGAACGGTAAATCAGTGTGTGACTCACTGTTACAGATAGTTTATGATTTAATTCAGGAAATCATACTCTATTCTAAATTGAATTATCTAACCCGAAGGAAAGTTTCAGATGGAGCATGATAGCACAAAGGCTCATTGTCTGTGCAGGCCTTCGTCAGTAAGGTTTGATCTAATTCTCATGAGGAATGGCGAGGCATACGTTGCACTAAACCATCTTTCATCTCTGTTTCTGTATTTAATCAGGGATCACGGCCAGGTCAATGCTGCATCTGGATACACACAGAGACCCAGTCAGACCGAGGAGACATCTTGGCACTGGGGATGTCAGATCAAAACAGAAAAAGGGAGCTTGGCACAGGTTGTGCGTGATTAAGTCAGCATTCAGAGAGGAGCACTGGAGAGAGGGAGTTGAGACACAATGACACCAGCTTGGCTGCCTTAGATGGAGACGATCACCACGGGACTAATCAAGCACACAATAAATAAAAAGCAAACACACAACAGAGTGGGAGCTCATTCCGTCAAACAGCATTAATATGCTTTTCTCTAAAGGCTGCATACTCTCAAGGGGATGGTGGATGTCTCATCCCATTGATTTCGACCATAGACTGGTGTGCTGTTCTGCAGCATCATTACAAACCCTTCCCACTGCCTCAGACACACCTCCCCCAGTCACTTACATTTAAATGGCCAAAAGCAAGATAATTGGTGTCTGTTTCTAACTAGTTTACTATGTATTAATAAACTCAGAGTGTGCATAGAGATGTGTTAATTGGCTCAGGTTTGTGGTAGGCACTATACAAAGCTTGCCCACAGCCAGGGAAGGAGGAGGTGGTGGTGGGGGGTGTCTGTCAGTCAGCCCTCCTCCTTAGGGAGAAGAGAAAAAGGATGGAGTGAGAGGAGCTATATTCAAAGCCTTATCTCACAGTGCTTTTTTGGCTCTCTTTCTACCACAATCCTACATCCCAGCCAGTGGATCGCCAAAGACAGAACAGCCACGCTCTATGCCCTGTCTTTTACTCTATTTCAGCTGTGTAATGTCACTCTCATGCTGTTGTCGTCGCTAGATATCATCTCTTTTTTATCTCCTCCTTGTTGTCATTATGTCATTGCAACTGAGATGGCTCCAAACATCTGTTTTCCTTAAAGGGTCAGCGTGACATTGTACGGCCCCTGATGAGAAGGCATGGAGCCTTTCTGACTGTCCAGTTGTTCCAATTCAGAGATTTATTATTTATTATCACTTGCCTCAGGGATCGTTTAAAAAGAATTACAACACAACTGGAAACTTATTACAAACCCACAAACATTCACTGGACTGCAACATATCACCACTAGACAATTGAAGACAGTTGTATGGTGTCTTTCTTGAGTCTGTGAGCAGTGAAAGTTTATCAGAAACAGACGAGGCGAGAGAAAGGGGACGACATTAAACCTTTAAAATATTGATTGTTCTCTTCGTTGACATTATCTATGCCTGTGCACACACACAAACAAATGATTGTGAACACACACACACACTGCTACCAACACATACTGTAAGGACTGCAGGGTGGTGTTGCCATAGGAACGGGGAAAGGTAATGGCCATGTTCTTGAGCTGATGCCGTAGGGGGTGAGGGGCAAAGGGGGGTGAAAGTGAGTCAGACTATTGGACTAATGATAACAGCTTTAACTGCCATCTTACTGTCACTGCAACAACTCCGACACCAGCGTTACATTTGAAGAAGTTATAAGCAACAGTGATGCCATGACACTAGTTTTTAATGCCTACAGCAGAACACCCAACTAATATGGATAATGCTGTTAGGCATCTTCATGCAAGGTTTTCCATCTTCAACCGTTGGGTATGATAAATAAATGATCACTAATGCAATGAGCTAACCCTTTAACCCTGGAGATGGCCATTTCCGTGTGTGTTTGTGTGTGTGAGTGAGTATGTGTGTGTAATTAAATCATACCTCAGCAGCCCAGTCCCTATGGGGGCTGTTTAAGCGTCAAAAAGCTGCAGGGTCTCATTCATATTTGACATGTGTGATACACATATATGGTTCCTGATATGTACTAATAATAACCTCAATATTCAGAGTGAGCTTATATCATAACATTCCTTACTTACTTCATTTCGGGGCTGGTATGGTTTAAATCAATATATCAACTGAAGACCTAATTATTCAGGCTGGCATTTAGTTAATGAAGTTCACTTTTATCTACTTTTTCTACTTTTTCAACTTTTTCTACTTTTTCTTTTTTTCTTTTTTCTTTTTTTCTACTGACAATTTTACCAATTTTGTACCTCTGCCTTATTTTATTGTCTTATCTTTTAATCTATTCTCACACAATTATTTATCTTGTGTATGTTATCTTTTCTCTCTTGTTTTGTTGCTTTTAATGCCATACTGTGAAGTACTTTGAGCTGCATTTTATGTATGACAGGAGCTATACAAATACAGTTGTTATGTGTCAAAGTATTGCAGTGGTGGTATATAGCACATTACATTTATTCAAGTACTGCACTTAAGCACGTTTTTGAGGTACTTGCACTTTGCTTGAGTATTTTAATTTCATGCAGTTTTATACTTCTACCACATTTATTGGGTAGCGAAAGTAGGTAAATTAACTTTCAGATTAGGATTTTACATAAAAAACATCAATTTAATATGACGTCTCGATTAAACCACCCAACAGTATATTACTTAGTTAAAGTTAGCGTCACGCCAACATCACATTGATTAAATACATCAACAATTTCCAGAATTCTACAAAATTACAGCATATGATTATATCATCACAAGATAATCCCGGTGAAAGATGATCATCTCTGATATTGAAGTTTTGCCCAGCCTTGATTACTTTTTTGTCCAGGGATGATTTTATGTGGAACTTTTTAACATTCACAAAACGTAGATTGCATTTCTGTGGTGGTATTTGTAAAGAACTTGTAAAAAAGCATCTGTTAATGGGCATGGCCTGCACTGGATAACAAGATGAGATTTATCTTTAGGCCACTCTGCCACTAAAACAGTTAATTAGTTTCCTCATCTCTCACAGAGTTGGTCATCACCTGCTGCTGCGGCTGTTCCTATCTCCCCCCTTCTCCTCCTCTTTCACTGCTTGATGCTTCCCATTGTGTCACTTTACCCACTCAATGACAGGGGGGCTTTTAAAAATAGAGACGATCAACCCAGATAACAGTGTTTTAATTACAGAGCTGTAGATGCGGTGGGGGTGTAGAGGCCCCTTCCACTGACAGCGAAT
>NC_045747.1:14781523-14826861 GCF_008692095.1 Etheostoma spectabile | reverse complement strand
GTTGAGGAGGGAAGGAGAGTTGGAAGGCTGGTTGGTACAGTGAATGTAAACTGCGTGCTAATTAGTGTTGTGTGCTATAGTGAAGTTCCTAGGCTCTAACCGTCTATTATACATAGTTGGTAGCTTTCTAAGCACACCATAAACACAAACCAGTGGCCACACCATTGTTATTTTTAAATATTAATACCAGAAAATCACCTGTGGCAAGACTGGGGGTCTATTCAAAATAACTTTATCACACTCAACTACTAAAATCCTAAAGATTCCCAACCCTAATCACCTAGCATGGGTATTTCATCAAAACAAATTAATCAACACAAAGTGCATGTTAATGGTATGCTGTGTCATCAAGCATTCATTAACTATACACTAGTAACGAGGGGGTCAATAGAAGGAAAACTTGTTTTGGCAAATACAAACATGCATATATAGACCACATTAACTTATATCTCCTTCTCACAAACCTTACTCTAATTATGTGCTAGAAATCTAATATTAACTGTTGTTGTCCTGATAAGAAATTGTAAGTAGGGCGGTGAAATTTAAGGAAAATGGCCGACTTATTGGAACTTCAGATAAGTTCATACATACTCTTCTCATCTACATGCGTGTCGTATCTCTGTCAGGCGCACCCACCATTAGCCTAGTTTACCACAGATGCTGGAGGAAACCATTTCCAACAAGCCTAATTTTCCCCATGATTGACAAAATAACGCCATCATGTTCCTATTTACATGTTGTGATTTGTATAGTCACAGCCTGTACAAATAACAAGGTCACACGAGACACAGCCATCTTCTAACAGCACACAAAGTGGGAACAATATTCTCAGAAGCCGAAGCACTGCTACTTCTGCTACTTGGGCGGAGTGATTTGCTCAAAGCACACAAGAAGCCCCTTGGTGAGTAGCAGAGAGTAACAATGGTGCTTTTCAGGTGTTGCACTAATCACTCGGTCTAGTAGCATTGTTTGTCGTCTGAGAATATAGTTCCCAGTTTGTATACAGTTAGAAGATGGCCGTGTCTCCTGTGACCTTGTTATGTGTACACGCTTACACAAATCACAACGTGCAAATAGGAACATGTTGGCGTTAATTTGTACCTAACTGGGAGCAGTAGGCTAGTGGGAGCCGGTTACCTCCACCATCTGTGGTAAGCTAGGCTCTAGGTTTGATCTCTAGGCTGTTGATTAAGGATTTAGTCTATGTTATCACCTGTTGCAATATTGGAGCCGATATTGGAGCAGTGTAGTGGTGAATTGACTTTACATCGTTTAAAACCGTGCATTGTCCAGGCAGGGATGGCATTCTGTGAAGTTTGTTAATCCAATATCTTGGCAAACAAAAGTTTCACAAAAAGGATCAATGTTCTGGTAAAAAACCATCAGCCCACACAGTACCTGTTCACCTGTGTACTGTATGTAGACTACACCTGGTGGCTAATGCTGCCTGGTACCTTCAAAACAAAAGCACTAACAGATAACCCAAATAAAATACTAATCATAAACAAATTTATGTAGCTGTATGATTCAAGCAAAACTGAAATTAAATAAATAAATCTTTAACTATTAAATATAACAATGAATAGTTCCAACAATAACAAAATACTGAATAGCTCCAACACGCAGCATACACATATTTTATCATGTAACTAAACCACATGCCATAATGTGCGCAACACCCTCGCTGTCTGTGTTCGCATACTTAGATAGAAAGATAGAAAACGTCTCCTTTATAGAATTTTAAAGTTTAACCTAAATGCAAAGCAATATGAAGATGCCTCAGTGTCCCAGTTGCACACAATATTTTAATGCATGGAAAATAAAAAGGCTATACTTAGAAATGCCAGCATGTAGATTAAAAATCACTCACAAAAATCTCTAATTAGAATAAAAGTACTTCTAATTAGCATCATAATTATTATTACTTTTCAATAGTTTGTTGATTACTTGATGACTCACACATTACCTCATTGCAGACTATTAGTATCTAGAACACCTACCCAAGATATTTTTCTCTCTCTCGTTTGATTAGTGTATTAAAAAAGCTAATTACATCCACTGTGATTCACGGTTGAAAAACAGTAAAACATTAAAAACAGAAGTCCTTAGTGGGTGGATCCTTTTATAGACAATAGTTTTGGATCTTTGAGTTACCAGCTGCTCTGCTTTAAGCTTCAGAAGTGAGATTAATTAAACAGCCTGTACTGCATGCTGTAGGTCAATGTAGATCACAGTCGGAGGTAGTGTGAGTGAGTGAGTGAGGGAGTGAGTTTGTGCGTGTGTGTGTGTGCATATGCAGACCGTTGCTTGTGTTTTGACACCTTGGCAACCCGCTACTGTGTGCCTCTGCATCTCAGCAAACAGGTTATAATTACATACTGAGCATAATATCAGCTGAAGCTCTTACATATGGCATGGACAGAACATATTTATCCACACTTTGAGCCATATGATAATTTTCATACATTTCCTGTAAGTGTGCATTATTTTTAACTCATTCTGTTCTATGAGGCTATTAGGCTGTCAGCTAAAGCTCATTATCTTAGCAACAACTAACCTGCTGCTCTCTGTTTAGCTCAAACCCAAAACACATCAGTGAACTTCATGTCATAATACAATTGTTTCTAGTATTACAAGAAGTGATGTTTTTAATATTATTTGCAAATAGGAAGCATGTTCTTTGTTCGTTTTCCTTATTGTGGAGTAGAGCTTCACCCCATGCAAGTATAGAGGTTATATATAATATAGTTTATTCTCAGACTCTGTGCCTCCAGGCAGAGAGCCTCATTACAGTCCCATCTCTCCTTCCCAGGCTCCTCAACAGCCCACCACTATCTTGCAGCAGCTCCCAGCGACCATGGTGCCTCCAGGCTCTGCTCCTTCTATTAAACCTGGTGGTCATGTCAAGGAGGGACTGTCATCACACACAAACTAAGTCTCAGGATTTCACACTCACTGCTGTTCTTGCTTATCCGTCACATTACCAGCTTGGTAGCAAGCACTCAGCTTTATTATTTATGGTCTACTCTTGAGCTTGGACAATTACATAAAACATGTGTGCAGGAGTTTGTATGTGAGAGTGTGTGTTAAATTCATATCCAAGTGCTGCAGCAGGTCCTAGTCAGCCTGGTTTACAACTTTTAAAGGGATAATTCAATTATTTAAAATAAAGTTTTGTAAGTGGCATTTAGTTTAGGGATTCAAAGCTTAAAATATGGATTTTGGGTTATAACAAGTATAATGGGTGCCTAAACCCATCTTCTGTTACACTTGGAGAAAACTCTGGTTGTAAAACAATCTTGTGCTATAACGTAAACTCCATTCATTTAAAGCCAAATTTGTGGCTCGGCACATGCATGAAGCAGCTTTGCATTTCAGAGCAGATGCTAGAAAATTTGTTAAAAGTTTGAAGAATGTCACAACACAAAAATCGAGTATTTTGATGATCTGTTACCAGATTGCACATGTCTCTTCTCGAACTTTCAGTGATTGGGAAAGTGGAATTGAGATTTTTTTACATGTTCAGATTAAACTTGTGTACACTAAAAATGCCCTTACCAATCACCAAATTTCTCTTGGGTGTTAAGTATTAATCTGCAAGGTCTTAAGTAATAGAAATGGTGCATTCTTCTTTATTACAAACACACTTGGACTTGATGGCTGCTACAATCATTTCTATTCTACCTTTAACATTAATCAATTACCAATTAGCTGCCACCCTTCTGAATTTATTAATACTACTGCAATGTTCATTTAAAACGAGCATATTGCTTGAACTCTAGTCCATTGTAGTTGCTTGGAGCTTTTTCCAGAACCATTGAACTGTAACTTACAGAGTATGCAACCCAACAGTAAACTACAGTGACTTACTGTGTATATCTACTTCATAGAAAAACATTACTACATTTACCTGACAGAGAAATCTTATGTTGCAGATTTTGATTTTACTCACAACATATCCCACTTAAATTATAGTAAAACTATCCAGCATCATATCAGAGTTGAAAGCTCCACCTTGAACAGATTAGGTCAATTGAAGTACATTGTACCGATGATGCTTCTCTTTTAACTTGAAGTAAAAATTTGATTGCAGGACTTGTAGTGTGCTGTATGTCTAATTTTACTATTAATAGTAAATAGTTTTACTTCAGAAAAATCACACAAGTTTGTTGAGTTACTGAATGTTGCATCACGGAGCTAATAGACAACTTGTGCCCAGAGATAAAATTCACATTGGCTGGAAACCATTTAATAATTTATCAGGGTGACAAATATTTATTAAAACGTACACAGACACATAATGAAACAAGCTTTCAAGTGACAGCGGAATAATGATAACTTCTATACTTTTCAGAATCTTGGTCAGAAAGTGCATTTGTAAAATAATTTTGCAAGGTGAGTCATTGCCAAACAAATATTGAATGACAAAGAGAAAACTCACATTCACCACCTCAGTTTGACACAATGTGGATTAATGACCTGGTCGACACGAGGGAAGAGGACAAGATAGCAGGCTCATTCAATAGATGAGACATTTGGAGGACCGTCAGATGATTGTGCTGTGTGTATGTGTGTGTGTGTGTGTGTGTGTGTGTGTGTGTGTGTGTGTGCGTGTGTGTGTGTGTGTGTGTGTGTAATATTTTCAATACGCATACCTTGTAGAGCTGATGATGATCCAGAATGCCCAGATGCACCAGGTTATCATGAATAACATGACCATGTCGGCAAAGATCAGAGTAAAACAACGTAGGGGTTTGACTTATAAAGTGGAATAAAAAATGAAACGGAGAATAACATCGGTCATGACTTGTAATGTGAAACTGAGTGTATCACCTTTATCTTGATATAATAAAATGTAAGAACAAGTTCATTGAATTCTACTTAGGTTTAACACAAAATCTAATTCTTCCACTCACAGATGTACAGACAATCTATGGCTTTATTTCAGCGTCCCAAAGTTTCCTTCCAGTGCACCATTGATGTCTTGAAATTCAAATGTGAAACCATGTTTTAAGACATTAACAATAAGTTACAGGGCTGTCTGGGTGTAATAATAAAATGCATGAGTGTATAACTCATATTTGCTGAATTAAACTGGTAAGCTACGAACATGATCCAGGTCTTAGTCTACCTTAGACAACTTAGTAGAGTTTTCACTCAAAAATAAAGCTGAGCTGTTTTTCTTCTTGTCTACGTCTGGCTCCCAGAGATCTGGTTATAATTCAAGAGAACAAGGCTGACCCAGAGATGTGCCACCACTTTTACCAGTCTACGCCTTGCATGTCCTACCCTGCATGGTTCCGGCCTCAGGCCACACTGGTCAACCAAGACCCCATCAAACCCCCCTCCTCTCCTCCACACAGAGACAGAACACCTGCATGTCTATTACATTTCATGTGGCAACTCATTAGATAGATAGATAGATAGATAGATAGATAGATAGATAGATAGATAGATAGATAGATAGATTACTGGTGTCCAGTGGTGTTTTAGGAGGGAAAATTGCATGGGCAACATCTAAGTTGGACAGATGCAAAACCAGAAAGTTACACAATTTATGCATTTGACATAAGTTAAGAGGCTATTTCCCATTAAGCCTAGGTGAGCACATACCTGTTCTCATCACCTTTCTGTTATATGTGTCCTGCTGCTTTCTAGGTTGGTAATCCTCTCAGAATGATGTTGAGATCCTGAATGAAAAAACCTGGTCTTGACAAGGTACCATCCCCTCCAAACTACACACACCGGCAGCAAAGATTCTCTGGCAAGCTAGCCTAACATTAGCAGTTAGCCATTCTTCCTGGAGAAGCACTCCATGTCAAGTATTTTCACCAGTGATTTGGTTGACAACAATAACTTTACCCTGCAGGGCCCCAAGGTGTTTGATCTAATTTTTTAGACATTTTTTCTGTAGAAAATAATCCACATTTTTACAAAATTACTAAATGATACAATTCCCAACCCAACTACTAGCCAATGACGACAACGGTGCTTGGAAAATAGCCATTCAAACTGCATGGGGCAACAGGCAATCAGCGGCACGGACACTCGCATTTTCCCACGCTGAAGGCACTTAACATGAGCTGTTCCACCTGTTGATGTAGCCAAGCACATTTAAAAAACAATTTACCTTAAACTGTATAACAATGATTAATAGATGCACAGCACTAGCAACCTAGGATGTTTCATGCATTAACCCAGAATTTTATTATTACTCAGAGTCAGTAGGCTACCACTACACCCACAGGTGGGGCTTTGCACCAAATCACATTTCTTCTCTACTGGTGGTGCAGAGAATAACTGTAAGAATAAATAAAAAAGTCAAATACACATTCTGAAACAGAAAGGCTAATCCTGAACAATAATCAGATTTATATCCTGTGCCAAAGACAACTATTAATGTGTTGGTATCAAATCCATACTGTATAATAATAGGCTGAGACATTTTTTTATAGCAGACACCAGAATGTAATTTTGACAGACAGAGCAAGTCTTTGAGGTTTTGATTAAAAAAGGAAGTGACATGTTCTCTACAGAGAATACACGGTGTGAGGTAGATTCAGCCTGTATATTCTGCCATTAAAGTCAATCCTACAATGGCTCAAACGTACATGCTTTGAAGACACTGGGTGTTCATTACTAGATGTGTAAGGATCTTACTTTAAGTGAATTGGTGTGTTATGTTTTAGATTTGATCATCTTAATAGCCTAAAGTGCAAAGAATAAGCAAAACCTGATACAGATACAGTAGTTTAATAACATTTCTATGTACATTTTACATCAGATGAACTTCCAGGATAATTGTTTCAGGTAGAAGGTCCACTTTTAGAGATGGTCTATTAGTCTTGCCATATCTTAAGTTGAGAGAATAATTTAATTTTCTATTCTCTTTCAGCTTGTTCCCCTCCAGAATCTCCAGAATAGCCTACATCTGCCACCCATTTATCAAATCTGTTTATGAAAGGACAAACTATTACTTACTGTATATCATTGATCATAGGGCTTTGGGCATGTTATCATTGTCCATTATACTAAGTACAATAAAAACATTCAGGAGATGTAACACTGTTTTATGTTTTTTGTTTTGTGTGATCAGGCCTGCTCCTCCTGGGACTGTAGGAGCCGACGTTACGCCTGCAGCAGCTATGAACATCCGCACAGCAACACCCAGCAATAGCCAGTTAACACGGTCTGCTCCCGTGATGTCAAAGGGCCCTTCGAAGCAGGGTGACAAGAGAGGTGCCAACAGCAGACTTCACATCAATCGTGATGAGAAGGGTACTGATTTGGGATGCTGCTAGGGATTCTGGTGCTGTTGAATATGAATGACTGAAAAGATGAGTTTAAAAGATGCTTCAGATGTGTGTGATGTTTATTTATTTTTTTCATAGAGAACAGCAGTGCTGCGGAGGCAGAAGCAGAGAAAAAGATTACTATTCACAATCCAATTATGCTTTTTGTATGGGTTGTATGGGTAAAAAACAATCTTGAATTTTTTCACCCTGTATTGCCGAAATTATCCAATAGGGAGCAGCAATGGATGTTAAGTGGGATGGCAAATAGACCACAAGCAAGATTTATACTTGTATTGACAAGCGTTCACAGTGACTGATGTAGGCCATTACATACACCTGAATGACATACCAAGAGTGTGACAATCATAGACTGGTGACAACACATACAATTGATTGCTGTGAAACAATATGTGACCTTTTCTTTAAATACACTGATGAGTACTTAGGAGGAGCCACTACTCAAGCCCTACGTCATCCCTAGGTGACAATAGAAGAAAGAACATCAATTAAAGTACATCAAATTGAATCATTTTGATATGTTTAAATAAGAAAAACAGATATGTTTTCTCGTTTAAACTCAGGTAAAGTTGAGTTCATGTACAGTGTGAGTCAGTTCTTCAGGGTTGCATTAACTTGCTTGCAGTAGCAGTTAGGTCAACTTTGCCAAATGGAATAATACAACCAGCATCATTTATCTGAGACAGCTGAGGCATAGGAAAGAATTTTCTAAGTCAATTTACGAGATTTGTCTGTGACAACACACAGCATCTCAATTCACACATTTCTTGGCATCGAATGAAAATAGTTTCAGGCTTCGGAGGTTCATTTGGAGTTTGAAAAGTGGATTGTACTGTGACAGTGCAGGGTGGGGAGCACGGGGTTTTATCAGCAGTGTGGGTGGGTAATTTTAAAGATAGGGGGGGAAGGCAGCACAACCAAATCTCTGATAAAAGACTAGGATTAAGAGCTCAAATGGGAAGGATGCGCCAATACGGCTGTCTCTACACTGTCTCCAGGGTAATGCCAATGTTTACCCAGCTATTAATATCAAATCACCACACACTGCCCAACAGACACAAGTGAAAGTGACGTGATAGAGAGATGGGGACAGTAAGTCAGAAGGGGTTAAAGAGACAAATATTTTCAGAAGAGAAATGAGATTAGATAAGGGCAGCAAATGGCAGAAGTAAATAATTGATAAATTAGATTGAGCATATCATTGTACATTTAGAGAGTAGATGAATTGAGGGGGTGAAGTGCATCCAATAAAGCTCCACGCACCAACAGAGGAACAGTGCACTCTGTGTTGGAAACAAACAGGTGGTGGAACATAAGAGATGAATAAAGGATGTAAAGTGGTGAAGTGGGGATTGTTCAGAGGGTGGAGGACACTGTCACAGTATATATGTGTCCAAATTATGGGTGACAGATACACAGCTATTTATTTCAGCATGTCTGGCATAATGTTGCCTCCAGAAATGCATTTCCATATTAGTCTGTTCCTTTCAATGTTTTTATAGTTTCTGTATGTTTTACTGCTTATTCACATTATTTCTATTTTCATTCATGTTTGGATTTATCACCACATTGGATCGTTGTTTAGGTTATAACCCCTTTTTGCTGTAATTATACTTATCCCATTTTATTTTGTTCACAACCCAATGTCCCCAGGTATCAATGAACTCTATTCCAATCTATTAGACTTTATACAGTGATGAAACTGCCTAAAGCAGCAAGATAGTGTTATTAGAGTTATAACGCTGTCCTTGCAGCCTAGCTCAGCTCTCACTGCCTGGTCAGGAACCAGGTAAAATGAAGCTGGGATTACTTGTCACTCAGCTTCATTTTAATTTTTTGGGGGGGATTTTAGTCCTTTATTTTCATAGGACAGCTGAAAGACATGAAAGGGGAGAGAGAGTGGGAACGACATGCAGCAAAGGGCCATAGGTCGAAGCCAAACCGAGCATTGAGTAGTAAACCTCTATGTGCACCTGCTCTACCAACTGAGCCAACATGTCCACACTCACTCAGCTTTTAAACTTATTTACCCTTACCATGCGACAAAGCCTTTTCCATTCACCATTAAATGTAATGAGAATATGTTCATTTTCCATTTAAAAGAAAACACAATGAGAAGTGAAGAGCAGCTCAGCTTTTATTAGTAAAAATATAAATATCTAGGAAAAATATTTAGACATGATTGCACACATTAAAAATTCATTCAGAAGAATAGGCGTTCTTAACTAATACAGTATCTGTCCACATATCAACTAACAAGACAGATCACTTAGTATACAGTGTGTTATTAGTTTTTCTAAGTCCTCCTAATTAGACACCTAATCATTTCACACAGCTGTAGTGTGTGATCACACCGGAGAATTCTATACTCTCTACAGATATTGTCAAGGGCTTGTAGAGGTATGGAAGTTACATACCCAGCCCCCTCACTCCTCCTCTTCACCTCTGACTATCCCTCTTTCCTTATGCATATCATTTTCCATCCGTCACTTTCTGTGTCATTGCACCCCCTCACCACCTATTACACGCACGATCTATTAATCTGATCTCCAAGAACACTTTGATGTACTTTACAATGATATTTGCACATTTCAATGCAAAATAAAGGCATCAAAATGTTGTATGTAGCATTGTTAAGGAATAGCTGGGTTGCAGTGATTCCACTGAGAGATCGGTGATATGTTGAGGCCAGCTGGCCAGCACAGGCAGGGATCAGCCCATGGCACAGCTGAGAACACACACCCTGCCTCTTCATCACAATGCTATTTCTAGAACCATTCATCACCAAATGCCAACAACAATGTGCTAAACATTTACAGTTTTGGATGACTGTCACTAGAGATATATACTGTATATATACATATATATATATATATATATATATATATATATATATATATCTTGTCATGCTCTTTCCTGACACACATAGTTCAATGCATACTCCTTCCCAATTGTCACCCATCCTGTCCCTTCCTAACAACTCTTCTTTCTCTTTTTGTTTTTCACCCTCTCTGGGCCTCTTGAGACATGGAGCGACCCAGGTCTCTGGGTGCTTTGAAAAACTCCATGAGGGTTGGCTTGACTGGGGGGAGGTCTCTTGTGATCTCGTCCACGGTCCTCTTGCTAGGACAGACTCCGTCTGGGGTGGGGAAGGTATGCAGGTCCTCCTCGGTGTGTGGGGCTCCACGTCCAAGCCTGACACCCAACTCTGCGGGGGTGAAGATCGGCAAGGGGAGAGTTTTTCTCTTTGGCAGCAGCTGGTGCTCCCTCACCCCTCTTTCCACAGTGCCCACTCTGAAGACACCAGAGGGGCAGATTTGTTTCAGCGGACGGGCTTGCCACTGACGGGAAAGAGTTTCCCTACGAGAGTCGTCATTCATGTTCATTGTCTGCCTGCGGGCATTAGAGAAAAGTGGAAGTCAGAAACCGTGGGATCAATCACTGTGATTTATCTACTTGATTAGAGTATTACTGCCCTCTAATATGACAACAGTTCTACCAAGAATTGTCAAATAGACCTCAATCCAATTCTGATGATGGTAAGGGAGATTTTAAATCACAGCCAGAATGTTATTGGTAGAAATAGAAACCTTTCCCCCTAAGGGGACATGCAGAATGTGTTGTTTGGCATGTGAGCTCTCACCTGTCCTGAGGTTGAGTCTTGAGACTGACACTATGCCAGTCAGCGCTGTAGCTCTCCCTGTGAGCCTTGTTCTCCTCCCGAAGGCTGCAGGTCAGCTCAGCTCCCACCACCACACCGTTACTCTTCTCCAGGACGGTATTGACTGGCATCGTCTCTGCTGTAGGAAGATTTGTCTTGGATTTATCACCTCCACTGGGTTATTGATCGGTCTTAAGGTCTGGTGTTGTGTCTGTGATGAGGCTGTTTGTTTAAGGGGACAGTGATGCTCCAGCTGGCTGTATCTCCTGGCTCTCTCTTTCTCTCTCTTTGTGCTGCCTCTGCCTGGGCTCGGGTCTGTCCACGACCTTTATAGATGTTCTGTTGCTATTCCGGATCCATGTTGTCACCCTACAATCAGTGTGCAATGACATTTGACACCAAGTGCTCTGTGTCCTGAGAACTGGAAGTCCAAACTTTGAGGAGGGGTTAAGGGTAATTGGGATAAAACCCCCCTGATTTTCAAATTGTATGCCCAGTCCTCTCTGTAATCCGTCAGCACCTTCTACTTCAGCTGGGATTGTGGTGTCAGAGTGGAAAGTATCATAGAGACACTCTGCATGGTGATTATATAAACACAGACAGACACAGAGAGACAGACAGACACACACAAACACACACGCACAGGTTATGTCTTTGGAGAGGAGTCTTAATAAGGTTTTGGTCTTGATGTACACGAAGCAGCAAATGACACCGCATTAATGTGGAAAAACAGAAAGGATGCAGCTGTTTTTTATACACAAAGGATATTTCAGGCAGTAGGTTAAATATGTATGCATCAGAACCACAACACATCTGTTACTTGAAGAGAATAGGTGAAAAGCTAGAGAACTTTATGGAGTAGCCGGCTGACTTTAAAATCATAATACAGTTGAGAAGGAGTTTATACAACAGCTGTGCCCTGTGACAACATCAAACCCCCCTCATTAAATGCCATTACAGTGCACTGACTCCGTACATCCCCAGTGATTCATTACCCCGGTGACAGAGCGCCACGCAAGGCATAATCAACTCAGGTTACAGACTAAGAAACACACACACACTCACACACACATCTGACAGTTGTCTGTTGGTGTGATGTTACAACCGATCCCTGACTCTGACTCATTCTTCCACATCAGGTACTGATATCACACACACACAACATAAATTATCCTAATGATGAGATCAATCACACTGTCTTTAAATGTGTTTTTCATTAGTTTCACATGTAGTTATGATACAAATGTGCAATCTGCTAAATCTGTGCCAAATAATGATATTAAATCAATAGCTGTCTATGACTGCCATTCCTTTCTACTGACTCTTCATGCCCTGAATATCCAATGTTACAGTAAATGCTATTTTCCCTGTCTGTCAAGTACGGTAATATTTTCTTGTAACTTCTCATTAGGGTGACATTACTTATTGGTTTAGCGTCAGACGGGAAAGAAGCACACCGTAGGCATCCTTGGGGTCATGCCTTCAGTCATGTTATGACATCATAGCAACGATGAAATGTCACTTTAGAAACCTAGTAAGTCACTATGCCAGGTCCTTCAGTTTTGAGATTCTCTTTTTAGAGTCGACATGACAGAGAGCAATAATAGACTGTAAAAAAAAAATGGAGACTGCACAGAGTTTTAGTTATAATTTGAGAATTCAGCTTGCTAAAACAGAAAAAGGGCATCAGATAGCTGTCATCTCCTTGCTGTTTTTGGGTGAGTCAAGCTATGCTAATGAAGCCAGGTGTGTGAAATGGTGTGTAAAGGTGAACAGTGAGGTGAGCCCTGTCACAGTGATCATCACTGTCACAGTCATCTCTCCACCAGCAGCAGGCCACACCCGGCCAAAACAAGCTTTGTGTTGCATAACAGCGCTGCCATAGCTGCTGGGAAGTGACATTTAAATGAGCTGTCACAGAGAAAGATACAGGGAGTCAGAGGGAGGGGGGGAGAAGGGCAATTGCAGGATAAAACCCAGGCCTGTCAGAAGGTGGTAGAAAAGACAAAATGTTGCAAGTTTGAGTAATAGAAGAAGACTGAATCAGACCCGACACACAGTGCTTTATTAGCAGCAAAAAGTATCAGAGGGAAAGTGGACTATACATTCCTGCACACCATCTTCAACTTGTCTCTTATGCTTCATACTGGCACCACAGAGTCAATTCCATTGTATTTATAGTATCACATCATAACAAAAGTTATCTTGAGACACTGAGACACAGATAAAGTAGGTCCAGACCACACTATAATTTACAAAGCAACCAACAATTTTAGTAATTCCCCCAAGAGCAAGTGTCAAGTGTTACCAGCTATTACAGAGGTGTGTGTGTGTGTGTGTGTGTCAGCAGGCTGGTGCTATGTTCAAACATGTGCCCTCAAAAGAGTGTCTTACATAACAACAAGCAGCTGACCACCACCAACACTCCTTTTCCACCATCCATCTTGCACCCCGGCCTGGTCTCTGGGATGGTCAGACACCATACAGACAGCACAAGGCCAGGATTAAGGTATGTCTGTGGATCAGTGTAAGCCAGTAATGGGTACACACAGCCAACATGTAACACAAAAGCACAGTAACAAACTGAAGAAGACCCTCAAAGGAACGTTGCTCTCGTGACACAGTTTCCATAACTGCTTAATACTCACTTGACACACAATCCTATTTCAGTTTCGGATTTGCAAATTCTTCTATTCTTCTTTGTGTAAGTTTTTAGTAAATGGAAACTCCTATCACTTCACATGAGGCAGCCCCAGAGAAGTTATCATACCATGTGACACCGTACAGGCTTTAGGCTGGAACTTTATTTCATCATAAACTGGACACAAGAACACATACACAAACGTCAATATGAGCCTAGAAATCTTTCACATTTTAGGTAATTAATTGCTGGAGGGGAGAAAACACCCTCATGCATTACCTAAAAGTCACCTCAGTCACATACACAACCAATTTAAATGCTTCAACATACTGTACTGTATTTCCATCTGCTATTTACCTGAATGATTGAAACTAAATGTAGATTATGAGCTAAAAGTATCAATACACACGTTGTGAAACTGTTAGAAATATTAGATCTCTGGGCTATTTTTTCAGTGTTGTTACCGATCATGTGATGGAAGGCGTGTTAATAATCATAGGACAAAACATAAAGAGGATCTGCTCAAAGGAACATCGCTACCCTGAAGGTTCAAAACAGCTGAACAATCAACAGGCTAAGAACTTGATAAAACACTGTGGTAGACAGAAACAAAGATACAGACATTAAAAACCCCTGTAACATTTACCAGGACATTTGAAAAAGCCCTGTTAGATTTTGAGTAGTGAAAACAGAATAAGACTCAAGCTGTGCAGTTGTGGGAGAAAAACCACACTTGGGAAAAAAAACTTGAAGTTAAGAGCTATGCATTTCTTTCACCCCTGCCTCCAGGGTTGATGACTACTGCCCCCTGCCATGTATTTATTATTATTGCAGCCACTAGATCTTAAGATCTGTCACTTAAGTTTTCATCATCTCCTCCGCTCTCGTCCTCATCTTCATTGCCTTTTCCGTTCATGGCCTCTACCCTGGCCAGCAGCAGCGGCAGGTTTATGGCAAGGCCCGACTCCTCCTCGTCAGAATCATCCTTTGGAGGATAGAAGCTCCTGGCCTTTTCCAGAAAATCTTCAGCTATATCTAGATACAGGAGACGATCCTGTGAAGAGGTAAAGAAAGAGTAGAAGTGGTTGAGACAGCAAAACTGAATGGGATTATTGTCAGAATATGAGTGTTAGTGTCACTGCACCACTGGAATTGCATAGGTCAACCTACATCGCCCAGAGCCTGTGGTCTGAACCTCTGGAAGAATCTTGATTCATTTATCTTTTAGCCATTTAAAAATGATAAGATAAGCCTCTGAGTTCATGCCCCTAGCCTTGGAGACACAGGTAACAGGAGCTAAATGGCTTTTTGGATAGTGAAGTTGCAGTTAGACCTATTTAACAAGATGGCTCCAAAGGGGTTGAGAAAAGGTACCCCTTGTTATGGCATGGAGCCCAGGGACAGAGTAAACCCACCCTCATTTAGTGTTAGGTCCTGATTAGGATGAGTCATATATCTCACACCAACCAAGGGTGCTTTTGTAGGTCACAGCAATGGCACTTTCACTTGAGGGATCGGTATGAGTTCAAAATTCACCAAGATTAGTAGATATCTCTCTGGTGGTGGCTCTCTGCTGCTGAAGAGGGAAGTCTCACTGTGGAGCGTATTAAGCATGGCACGTGCTGCGGGGGCATTACGCATACGGTCATATGAGGCTCCAGCAGACACCGTCAGCAGCGAGTCGGCCTCCGCTGTGAAACCTAGAGAAGAAGGCAAACCATGTCCAGTTACTCTGTATGTAGAAGTGTAAATCTGTCCCACATCTCATCTGTCCAGCGTTACCTAAGTGCTCCATGACTGTCTTCCATTTGTCTCGGACTTCTCGACGGGTATCTCTCATGGCATCGATGCCAATACTTAGTCTGCGATAGCCCTGAACAAGAAAAGGACAAAGCTGTAAAAACTATTTTTTGTTGAATTTCTCTCATAGGAGAGATTCTTCCAGTTTACTCTCTTGTAATTAGATCATTTAACCACTGTCCTGCTGCCCCATAGCTGGTTTGAATGACAGATCATAATACGTTTATACAGCTTAAGATGATTTGTCATTCATGTTTTCTGTCTGTTGCACTTTTTTCACTCTTTAGCACCTTCTGTAGGTGCATTTCAGACCTTTTTTGCACCAGTTAGAGTCAACTGGAAGTCTTTTTTAACAAGTTATTTGTTTCTTTTTTGAACTTCTGGTTAACATGATTGAATAAAGCCTCAAGACTATTC
Source organism: Etheostoma spectabile (assembly GCF_008692095.1). NCBI lineage: Eukaryota > Metazoa > Chordata > Actinopteri > Perciformes > Percidae > Etheostoma > Etheostoma spectabile. The sequence continues at coordinate 14,811,029 of NC_045747.1, read as the reverse complement.
TGTGTCAATAAAGACCTTCCTCACATACCGTGGATCCCATGCGGGTCTTGTTCCTGGCCTGCAGCAGGCCGTATAGGACCCGGTCATCATCTCTCTCCGAGTGGCTGGGGTCTCCTGGCTCACTCCACAGGTTGGTCTCCTCATCACGACGCTTCTGGACTTCACGGTTAAAATACTCCAAAGGATCCTGACTGTTTGCCAACACACACAAGGAATAAATACACTTTCATACAGCTGATGTACATACATAATCAAAGGTGACCCATGTCAATTACGGTACTTAGTGACATCAGAAAATACAATTTTGGTGTATTGTTCCATTATGTGTACATGATGATAATCGTGTTAAAGTGGTAGGTGGTCTTCTTACGGTAATAAAGGTTGCTTTTCCTCATCTTCGTCATCGTCGTCCCCACTATCGTAGCAGCAACAGCAGCAGAGCTTCATAAACGCTGAACCCATTTAGAGTCAATGGGTAGTACGTCTTCACAATGGTTGATAATCCAGACGTAAATCAGACTTCAGTTCTTTGAAAGGTAGAACAACTTCCTTGGTTTTTCAAGCAATAGTAAAGCTGATTCCAGTGGTAAGCCTGGTCTGATATGTATGAACTCAGCTGTTTTGCGTTTAATTTCACAACACTTCTGTGCTGTACATGCTTTCTCTTTAGAGAAGATACCTTATTCACAGCCTATGTATAAAAGAAAATTAAGAAAAGGCACGTGTCCCAACATGTGGTCCACTAGAATGAATCTTAATGACCTGGTTTCTCTCTCAGAGGAAGAACATTTGGTAAAAATGATCAGAAAGAAAATCAGGTTAAAAAAAGTTACAAAACAAGTCACTGATCCCCAAACTCTACCTAATTTTCAGCTTCCCATTTTAAGGGCCCAGTCAGGGCTCCACATCCAGATCATGAGCCGGAGCCTGTCCGGGTAGAGCAGCTCAGGCAGATGGCATCCCAAGGACTGGTGCTTTTCATCAGCCTTACGAAGAGGACAAAAGCCTAACCCTCGCTCTCTCATCGATTTAAATAAAACACATTCACACAACCACAGCCTCAGAAGACAGTCACAACACAATCATGTGAGCTGCTCCATCTCTTGTCCTTAGCATTGGGTTTTGCCCTGAGGACAACACATCTCCTTTTTAACAGTAGGTCTGATTACACACTCTAAATCCAATCTACCACGGCTGTACGAAGGATTATTTAAGTTCATTGCATCACTGAGGTCAGGGTTAACCATGAATCTGTATACATGTGGGGAATTAGAATCTTTGTATGGATTTAGATTTCATAGAATATCTGAGTTTACAAAAGTCTTTCAAAGAAAAAGCAGGGGTCTGGTTAAGCATTGTGAACATTGCAACAGGCTGACACACATGTGACATAGGCCCAGGTCACATGGTAACATTGTTCATGACATAAACACCCCTAGGATCCAATGCTGGAACGTATACGGGTAGAAACTACCATGATATAAGAGTCATTCAGTATCACATTACAGGGAAGGTAAAATTATATATGTAAAATTATGTAGGTTGTGCAAGATATACACTACCGGTCAAAAGTTTGGGGTCACTTTGGAATTTCCATTGCACTCCATTATAGACAGAATACCAGTTGAGATCAGTTGCATTGTTTTTTTAACCAGCGCAGCAGTTTTCATATTACATTATGTGCTTACATAATTGTAAAAGGGTTCTCCAATGTTTTCTCAGTTATTTTTTTTTAAATGATATCAGATTAGTGAACAGAATGGGCCTTTGGAACATTGGATGAATGGTTGCTGATAATGAGCAATGTAGATATTGCATTAAAGATCAGCCCCCCACTCAGATCAGCTGGTATTCTGTCTAACATCGAGTGGAATGGAAATTTCTAAGTGGCCCCAAACTTTTGACCAGTAGTGTACGTACATACATACATACATACATACACATACTTTAAAGCAAGAGGTTTATACTAACAACTGGTTTTGACGGCAAGTTAAATGAGGCTTGGAAACTGGAATACAGTCATGAGTTTATATTTTTATTAGACATAAGACACTGGTTAAGACTGAAAGACGGTTGGTCAGTATAAAGTATGTGATGGCTTTAAATTAACATGTTTGATGAATGGTCTATAGACACATTCAAAATATTATAAAAAAAAGCTTTCAAAGAAAACATGTACCCAAAGCAATCTTTATACTCATACAGTATAACTTTGCTGAACATATTAAGAATTGATTCAACAGTATAAAATAAATGAAAAGAAAAAGAAAAGGCGGACATGTAATGTGACTATGTTAAAGGCACCAAAATGTTGATATCATTAACAACATTCTGTCAATACTGTGGTGAATGTAACTAAAACCAATACCCTTAAATCTCTAGCTCCTTGTCTGACTTCATAAAAATGACTAATTTCAGACTGATTGCAGCATTCACAAACAACCTGGGCTTACAAAGTAAAATGCTTCAAGGCCGTGTGGCCGTGATGCGGGTGTGATGTGGCGAATGACCACAATACACTCACATTAATCCGTTTACACCCATACACATGCTGTTCCAACGTATGAACATTTCAATAAAGTTGTTTCATGTCTTATTTCTCAAGTTTGAAAAGCACATGGAAGAACAAGTCACTCTCTTTGGTTCAACTACACAGAACCAATGACCAGACCTCAGTCTTTTTAGTTTTCATTACATTCGCATTGTTAAATCGTGATTTGTATGAATGTACAGACTTTAAACAAAGCTAAAACTCAAGCTAGAAGTGACATTTCTAATAAAGAAATGATCGAAAAACATCATTCAGTGCCACATCTCGGGCCCGGAGGGAAGCCACAACTAAAGTCAATGGAAATCCGTACAGTAATAACTTTTGAAGACAAATAATGAGTCAGCTCTTTCAATATAAGGCCACTACAGGTTATTGGCACCAAAATTAGCTTTAGTTAGTATACAGCAGCCCAATTTATGAACAGTATCACCATCATCTTCATTTGTCTTAATGAGCTTGACAAGGCGTTTGCAGCACATCACCTCATCTAACTAACTGGTTTGATTTCCTGGCTGATCCCGACATGCAAAACAAAAGCAGCATTAAAGACCCTCAGTAACAATTCGTTACATGTTAACCAATTTTTTCACCTTGGGATAGAGGATGATATCAAACCACAGCAGGAGGCTTTCACTATGTGGAACAGTGGTGCGTCCCTCTAGTGGTGATTAGGTGACACATTTCCCCATCTATTACAGTGTAGAAAAGGAGAATAAACTTTGTGGATATAGCTTTTACCCATTTAAATTAAGTGTTTGTGTAGAATATGGCTGTGAAGTGTGGATTTCTTTTAGGGCAGGTGCACCAGAGAAACACATTTAAGATGATACAGTGAAAACATACAAACAAAATAATTAAAACAAAAGCAGCAAATCAATGTGTGCAGTAAGAAAAGGCTCAGGGAGACAGCTGCTTCGTGCCACTGCACCAGTTCTTTTGTAACAAGTGAAACAGATGCCTAAACAGTGACATTCACTGGGATGCTCATACAGGTTTTCTTGTTTCAATAATGTCCACCCTGCCACAAGACAACTTAGCAGATTCAGGAAGCACAGTACTCATTGCACGGCGAGGGACACAGCAAGACAATTACAGGTCCACATAAAAATATGTATGTGATCACGCTTAAAAAAAACAACGTTAAAGTTTAAGGATGAGGAGGAACATAGTCTTTGAAATCTGAAAAACTCCTCTTTGTGACTGAAGTGTGGTTACAAGTCTCACAAGTGTTCTCAGTCAGGTTAGCACATCCCTTCAGTGCTAAAGCACATTTTTTGGGGTCCACAAACAGAAAAGAATAGGGACATCTCTCAGTCAAAGTTAGATGTCTCTCCTGTTTTATGTGTGTTGGTGGGAGCGGAACGAGGGCCGCAGCTCAGCTATACGTTGCCGTAAATGGGACATGAATTCAAACATGGTGGCGGCCAGACTCTGGTGGATGAGGTAGCGGGGCAGTCGGCCCTGACGAGACACAAACAGTGACTGTTAATTCTGGGCTTCTTACACGTAACTTACCTGCACACCTGAAATTTATTTATGAATTTCTTTCATTTTTATCTATGGTAACAGCATGCTCTATTGATAGCAGTCTGTCGCTCCACCACGTAATGTAAATATCTCAACAACTATGTTGAGATATTGCTATGGCATTATGTAAAGACATCCATGGTCCCGAGAGACGTTTCCAGCGTCATTGTCACGTCAACAATTCAATTTGTTCAGTAAGATTCCCATCAGCTGCTCAGCAGCTTAAAACGTCCGGTAACACTTTACTTTAGATTATCTACAGAGTGACATGACACTGACCCATAACGTGTTATGACAAAACCCAATGACACTTACTGAAAGATGCATCATGTCATAAACGTTTATGACCTGTTTATAATGTTTATGACCCATTCATGACAGAGTCATGTCACTCTTATGTTGATACCTTCAAGTAAAGTGTAACCAAACTTTCTTTGTCTCAGTGTGTTCTGCAATTCAAATGTTCATCCTTGTTATTTATACGTTAATACATTCTATGCCTGTCCAAGCACCTTTTAGTTTCCCTTTTCTCTTTTTTGTCTTTCAAGTGACCTTGTCTACGCACCGTCTGTTTTGTTTTGTCTGTTTGTAACAAAAACTGTAAAGTGTCTTTGAGTGTCTAGAATAGTGCTACAGGTGGCCGGGTTAGCTCAGTGGTAGAGATATACTGAGAGGTTTATGCCTCGATGCAGAGGTCCAGGGTTCGATTTCCTGCATGTCTTCCCCCTCTCTCTCCCTTTTCTCACCTAGCTGTCCTATCAAATAAAGGCGGAAAAGCCCAAAAAATAATCTTAAAAAAAAAAGAAAAGCGCAATAAAAAATGTGTTAGTATTATTATTATTGAATTACTGATTGAGTCATGTTCAAAAACTTCTTTTTGCTCTATTCTCATTCTATTTTTATGGACCCAGTCACTATTTGTTGCTGCAGCACTCTTTTTCTAATTACAGAACATTTGAATTTTACCAATCTTCAAGGCAAAGATGATCCCATCTTGCCTCAAATTACCTGAAGTGGCAAATTAACTGAGGCGTGTATCCTCTCACCTTCAAGTCTGTGTTGAGGACCCAGATGAAGGTGCAGACGGACGGGTTACTGCTGGATTTGAGCACCACAAATCCTCCTGGACCGTTCTCTCCTCTGAGGCCAACAATAAATTAAAAAAAAGGAAGGAGAGAAGACAGAGAAGTTTAAGAAATTAAACTAAACACAACAGCACTTTTGTCAAATTTTGTCACAAAGTTCATAATCTCACCTGACGTAGCGACCGCTTGAAGGTTTGCCGTCGTGGTCAGTTGCCATGCCGGCAGACAGGTAGCAGTCTCGTTTGCGTTCCACCCGCCGAACATTAACAAAGTCCCTGAAGGAAAGAAAATCAAATTGGTCCGTCAGTTTACTTTATTTCAGACCTGCAGTCTGCATGAAAATGAGGAGACAGATAATAAACAGCCACATATTGAAGTTGTATGCTGTACTCGCATGTACCTCGCAGACACAACTCCCCCGGCAGCTCCAGAGGAGACATCATATGATACTAGAGTGTTATCGTCAACCCTCTGAAGGATCTGAGGAGAAGGCAGACAGCACTGTTAAGACTGCGGCACAACACAATGAAAATTATTCAAAAACATGAGTAGAAATACATCACAAGTTGTCACCTGGCAGGCGGAAACAGTTCTGTTCCACTGGACCATCTTCTCTGGTTGCAGAATGACCTCCTGATACACAAGCTCAGCAGGACACTGCATAAAGGCCTGAACATAAACAACAATACACAAACATTACAAAACGCCTCTTTTAAACTTGTCTTAGAATGGGATTTCCTGCGTAACACTTTTATTTTGTCACTTTTTAATCACACTTCAGTCACAAGGCCTTAGCCTTTCAAAGTTAACTAGCTAGTAAAAAGAAAGATTGTATTTAAGGTCATCATAGTTTCTATGGACATTTTTAGAATCAACACACTGCTGATGCCTGTTGTTCTACAAAAAAGGAAGAAAAAAACATGACAACAAACAGAGCATTTAATTAAATAGAGCATAAGTGTGTGAATGTGAGGCTGTGTTAGGACAAGGCCAGGTTTATCATTTAGGTGATATGTAACATAGGGTGATGAGACGTCCCCGATTTCCGGGGACAGTCCCCGATTTTGGCTACGTGTCCCCGGCTGGATCTGTCCCCGGAAATGTCACGGTTTCACTGTGAATGAAAGACCCGAAATTGGAATGAAAGAAAGAAAAAACTGACAAAACGTAGCGAAATCGCACACCTACACACGCAGGCTCCAGGCAGCCCGAGCCCCGGTGCTCAGAGAGGTTTAGAAGCCGTGTTTTACGATGCTAAAATCACTGGTTATTACATGGAGTCTGGTGGGTTTAGGAACGCAATTTCGCGGACTTTATGTTTTAAAAATGATCTTAATCTTTAACAGAAAGGTCGACCTCTTGAAATCCTTTCCATAATGTTGTCAGACAATTAGAATATTAATCTGACTCTGTTAGCAGCTAAACAAGCACTTTTATGAACGTAAATACAAGCTGGATAATTATCCTATTAACTTACATTGCAGCGATCTAGTTTAATGCTGCATCAATGTCAAAGGAAAATATTTCCTCAGTAGTTTTTGTTGTATCTGATTCTCAATGAGCTGTTGCAGAAACAAGCCTTGAGCAGTAAAGCAAAAGCTGTCAGTAGTTCAGTAAACATTACAACATTATGAAATATTGAGACTTTCTATCTTGAAATATTAAGACTATAGGGACTTTCTATTTTTAAATATTAGGACTTTCTATCTTGAAATATTAAGACTTTCTATCTTGAAATATTAGGACTTTTTATCTTGAAGTATAAGGATGGATTTTTTATTTTTATTGTCTGAGAAATCTGGTCACCTTAATGTAACATCCTGTAAATAGCAGGCTTCCTTTGACTATCTCTCTGGGAAATGATCCCTGCTAGAGGAACTCCTTTGCAATGTGAGTTGCTCTGAAGCTAGTAGAATATCACCAGGAAGTCTTTTCAATGTCTGATTTAACACCACATTAGTCTCTATTATTTCATCCCAGTGAACTCTAGAGGTTGTTCAAATACAGTACATACATGCCTGTTAGCTGCAAAGTGTACTTAACACAGTTACGGCAGTGTTTAAAAGGATTGTGAAAGCTGCACTGATACAGCCTGACCTACTCTTTACAGTTACAATGATGTAGTACAAAATTAGTCATAAACATAGAACCAATGAGAATGAATATGGCATCAAACATATGCTATATTCAGTCTTAATGAATTATAATACTAAATGGCATTAAACAGCTTGAAAAAAACACTTGATAATAGTTTACAAATGTGTAAATATTCATGTAAAATGGCAAAAAATAAAAGTATTGTTGGTCTAAATATGCTGGACTTGGATCACTACTAGAGCATGTGTCTTGGTGAGACACGGTTTCACAATGAATACACAAAGTGCCGCTGTACCTTCAGAATGAAAGTCTTCCCATGGAAGGGGATCTCTAGAGTGTAGACACAGTCTCCCAAGTCCTGAAATGAAACAAAATACTGTTAGTAGGATGATTAGTTCTCTTTCGTTTCAGTGTATCTAAGCAAAAACCTCAACCTATTTTGTGGTAAAATGAAAATTTCAGATTCAGATAAGAACTACAAATAATTCCTGCAGTGAATGTGTCAAGAGTTTGATTAGTGTTCTAGCTGGGGCCAAGCTGCTAAATGATGTTTCACAGAGTTCAGAGTCTCACTAAATCTGTTTCTCTTATATTAGCAAAGAACTGTGTGCAAAATATTGAATTAACTACATGGCAAATATGTGATCCATCTAAGCAGTGTGTTGTAGTTTTAGTACTCTGAATGCCCATCTGGGCCTTTTATTTCTCTCCAAACAAGCTACTTAACTGGATCCATATTGGGTAAACAGTACAGCCCGACCAGTACTGGATTGACGAAGCTGATGCTGGTATTGAGAGTTTAAATAAATCTGATAAAGATGTGTCAGCCAATAGTATTTTTCCCCCCAACATTAACACATAACCCAAGGGAACTAGGGACTAACTCAGGACGCAATTAGTCCACCAATGAATAATAATCTGAAAGTTGAGGACAGCCCCTTTAAAGAATTATGACCAAGATCCATACTAAGCATTTTACAGTGTAAAGTCACCGTGTCAGCGCTCTGTGGTGGACAAAGGATTTTAGCACTGTAGTTATGCATGTGACCGCAAACCAAAGGGGAAGAGAGAAGACACTTCTGTACTGGATAGATCAAATATTTTGAAGCTAAATTATTCACTCACATTGTTTTTTTCATACTTCCAGTTTTCCTCCTGGGCTAAGATCTGCTCTACCACAGACATGGCCTCACGACCCTGTCTGACATACTCCTTCTCCTGGAACAAGAGTGAGAAAAGGAAAGAAAAAGATCAGTCATGATCAGTAGGGGAGGGGCATAGAGACTCCTCAGACTGATGCAGGTACCTGTGTAGTGACAGCTTTACGTCCAAGACCCTCCTCATCCAGATCCTCTTCAGATCCTGCAAACACAAGTTCAGAGCAAAAATAAAAATTGTGGCTCAAATACAGGAAATAATAAACCCACTAAGGGCTGATTAAACGAGGACCGATCACAACAGAGGCGCAGACATCACCTGCGACGGATTCAGGTGGAGAGTAAAACTGTCCGTCTGAAACAGCGCGGGGGTAGATCATGGGGGCTCGTTCACAGGCTGCGTTCACTGCTGCCAGGTAGGCTGATGTCAAAGAAGAAAAATAGTTTAAAAAAGGAGAAAGATGTTGGCGGAGTCGTGTTCAAACAAACAAAATCTTTCTCTCACCTCTCTCGTCATCGGCCTCCTGAGTGAGCACCTTGAAGTCAAGGAACCAGGTCTCCAGCCAGGCCACCACAAACGAAGTGATGGGAATCACATAGCCAAAGGCATTCTGGGAAAGGAGCTGTGTAGAGACAGAAACCACGTACCAATAAGAGAAGTGGTTGTATTTTATGTTGTTACTTCCCTATTGTTGAATATAAAATATATATAAAAGAACGAGAGCTGTAAAAAGGTTCCTCTGTGCTGCATAAAATAAATGATAAAAAGTCTTAGCTCATCGTCAGGTCAGACAGCAGATTTACTGGCACAAAAACAAAAGTGAAAAAGTCTCTGTGGTTTTGAATGATAGGCATCAACCACATGTACACGACTGTAAAAAGGTAGCAGAGGCAGGAGGGGGACACTCACACTAGATACGATGACCTTAACAACGAGGAAGACGCTGGTCACTAGAGTGGTAACCTGTGGAGGAAGGACGAGTTATGTTATAATTCACACCCAGATCTGCTAATAAGAGATTTAACATTATTTCATTAGTGTGTGCTTCCCTGTGCCTTAGCTCACTTACCGCAATAACCCACCAATGCTTCAACCGAAAAGCAGCGTAACCCACTTGTAGACACAGGAAACGAAACAAGGCAAGCAGCTGAGACAAGGAGGAAGGAAGAAAAGAATACAAAAAGGACCACGGGCATCTAAAATTATCATGTGGTTCAGGCATGTTGACTTATGTTAACATGTCTTCCTCTTGTGTCAATAAATTTTATGATAAATGATAAAACTTGGACAACTCATTCACATACTATAATACAATATCTCCCTGGTCCACAAATAAATAAATACATTGTAGGTTGAACATGAGTATCTTTCTGCTCATTTCTACATAGACATTACATTAAATGTTCTCAGAGTTGGATTGACCCACTTACAAAGATGTCAAAGAAGGAAGATCTGTAGTCATAAAGGACAACCTCATTTTTTAAGCTGTCCCAGATTGAGCTGGAGATCTGCAAGAGAACAGAGCAGAGTCCAATCAGTCTTAACCCATCACTGCTGGAGCAGACAGGACATAAATCATGTCTGTAAAAACATCACGCCCAAAATAACACACACTCACACACACACTCACATTCAGCTCAATAATCCACAGAAGGAAGATGAAGAGCAGATCGAATGTCACGAAGAGACAGAAGGTGCGGCGGACGTCAGAAATGGCCTTGCGTTCTGCGGGTGGTACGGGTAACAGGTACGGGGAAGGGAGGGACAGCGATGTAGAGTAGGAAGCGTTCAGGGAGGCGATGGCAGGGAGGCTGCCCCCGAGCTCCCCATAGTCTCCACCCGGCATTCCTGCAAAGAGACAGGAAACTCCGCCCCTATAAAAAGGGAGATAAAGTCCTTCTGTATTAACCAAAAAATTGAGAGAATGTGCATAACAAGGGCTGTAAATCACACACCTTTTGCCCAATATGGATATGAAAACCCCTTTAAAGCTGTGCATAAAAAGCAGTTTACACTGAGTTCAATGTGTGCTACAGTAGCACCTTAACAATGAAACGCGTTTACATTAAGGAATGCTCACAATACTCTATATACATTTATATTCTAAAGATTAAGATCCAGAACACACGTTTGAATCTGTCTTCATCAAGGCAACATCTAAAAAATGTTTGGGGAACAAAACATGTAATAAAGAGTTATGCCACATGTTTTATTTTGATAACCCTGCTTTTACTAGTCTGTGTGTGTGTGTGCGTGTGTGTTTGCAAAATGGAAGAAAAGATAACAGCAGAGAAAAATTCCTTGTTCCTTCACTACTGTCGCTGCTCTGCGTGCAGTCTCATGACTTTTCTAAGCAATTTAACTGGTTTAAGATCCAAAAATACACCTGATCCATTTGTTATATTAAGATGCTGATTTTTAACATATATTTTTGACAATCTTTCTATGTATGTTGCCACATTATCTATATAGATACCTTCTCTAGCACCTTCTCTAAGAGGCTCCGACAGCTTTGACGTCACACGGACCGCTACAGGAAATCACTCCTACTACAGACAATAAAACTTTTTAACATGTCATCACTGGGTGCTAGATAAGACTCTGAGACACCACAATACTGCACTGAGTGCAACCTGCACAATTGGTTTACTTACATATTTATCATATTATTTAAGCAGTTGCACATTTTTGTATTCCCAACTTGTATATATATATTCAAATATTTGTTCTTGTATTTTAATCCTATTATCATTATTTACATGCCTTGTAATGCTGCACAGCTCCGCATGCCATGAACTACCACAAAGAACTGCTACAAACTACTATTTTTTCTATTTTGTTATTGCCACTCTCATTCTAACCCCAACCGGCCCGTCAGACACCGCCTACCAAGAGCCGGGTCTGACCGAGGTTTCTGCCTAAAAGGAAGTTTTTCCTCGCCACTGTCGCACTGTTGCTTGCTCTGGAGAAACTAAACTGTTGGGTCCTTGTAAATTCCGGAGTGTGGTCTATCTGTAAAGTGTCTTGAGATTTCTTGTTATGAATTGATACTATAAATAAAATTGAATTGAATTGAATTGAATTATTTCATGATATTGTATACTAGTATTTCATTTATATTCTGTGCGACTGATTTTGCTGCTGTAACCAATATTTCCCATTTTATTGGGATCAATACTATCTATCTATCTATCAATCTATCTATCTATCTGTCTGTGGTTCAGATAAACAGATTAAGGTATCATTGTTAGCCTCTCTACATAAATAAACACAGTCCAACTGTCTTTTGGCCAACCGTCCTCTAAATTAAAGAAGAATATTTATCCACTGAAGATGTTGCTATAAAACAACACATGACACAGAGACTACAATCTGAATCTGGACTACACAGAATACTGTGTGTAGATTGTGTGTATACAGATTATTTGTGCTGCTGTATGAATACATACAGGATTGGACTGTGGGGGAATTGTTGGGTGTCTGTAAACTTTAGAGTGGTCTTGACTAAACCTATTCCATCTTTCCTGAGGTCATTTCGGTCAGGATTCGACACTATAAACAAAACTGAATTAAAACGCACATATAACCGTCAAGTGGATTTTAGTCCTGAAGCCTTTATTGAAGTCTGCCTGCACTTTGGCATCAGACTGTTGTCAGAATAAGTGCTTGTAACAGAAAGACAGTCTGTTCTGTGTCAACAAGTTTGACCATTAGACCATCGGTAACCCAGTGAATCCCTATCAGACAATGCTGAGTGGCTTTCAATTGTCTCATGACTTAGCTAGCTAGCTAGTCTAGAAATAGCTAGCTAGCTAGCTAGCTATTTCTAGACTGTTAACTTAATGTTGACAAGCATCATGAGACATCCCCGGTTTCTCTACTTATCTAGAACGACCATTCCTCTGTTTTTGGATAGGAGTCGGACATCTTAAAATCTTTAAAATTCATATTAAATATTGTTTTAGCGTTTTTAGACCACAGTGACTTAGCTAGCTACTACCCCCCCCCCCTCACTTCTGCTAAAAAACAAACAACTTCTCTGGTTGTACTTCAGCATAATTGTATCAGGCAAGCTAACACGCTAACGTTCATACCCCTGTCGACCAACGTTACCAGTAAAACAAGACAGACCAAAAAGAATCACCAGTATCGCTGGTTGCTTTTACAGATAACTCGTGTAAATAAACGGTGTGATGAAGCGAAGAGACGAGGCTATGTTGGCGACCACGGTTAGCTTAATGTTAACGTTCCACCGTGAAGAAACATGTCACAAAGACACCACGTCTCAAGTGAACAGAAAGTAAGGCTGCGAAGCAAGGAAATACAGTTAACATAACCCCACTTAAAACTATTTCATAAAAACACGAACTTAAAGCACTAATCTAACTAAACGTACTTGATTTACCGCATCCTCGTCATCGCCTGCCTTCCGGACCCGGGGCTGACCTTTCATAGATTAAATATCGCCGCAAGATGGTTTTTCTTCTTCTTCTTCGAGGTTTCACCATAGTTGGTATCCACGATGTTGCATTACTGCCTCCTTCAGGTTTTACTCTGCCTCCGTGTCCATTCCTTTCAACCCGTCTTTTCATTCCAGTCACTTAAAAAAAAAAAAAAAAAACCTACTTGCTACTTCAAAGCGCTGTGAAGATAGGTCTGGCAACTTACCATTGTCTCCACTAACATCGTGCTCTGCTCTCAGTATTCCTTGTTGTGTAATTGTTTCACCATTTCTTTCCTTTCCTATGTAAATTCTCTACATGACAGAAGGACATGTCCAACCTTTCCATTCTCCTAGTTTAATAGGCTACAGTATGCCCCTGGCACAAAGCACAAAGTTTAAAAAATAAAATAAATAATAAGTTATTATTACTTACTCTTAACTGTTTTGTTCCTCTAACGTTAGCCTACTTCTTAACTTAGGCCTACCTATACTTTTTTTGTATTTTATTTACTTAGGGAAAACTGACATTGCCTAAGTATACTTTTTTGTATTTTATTTACTTAGGGAAAACTGACATTGCCTAAGAAGCAGCAAACAATCAGAGTGCGTCTTTATCATTATAAAGATTGCGTGTTACAGCCCACTGAGTTCCTTCAAAATCAGTGTTTCTCACATAATACTATGCATTACATTGCTCCCTCATATTGCCATTTATCTGTTTGTGTTTATTTTATTGTCGTATTTTCATATGGTAAAGCACATTTAAAAAGTATATTCCAGAAGATTTAGTGAGCTGCTCTATTTGCTTTTGGCGATTATTATGAGAGGTTACAATGAATGCGTTTATAATCATGAGCTGTCCTCTGGTGGACAAAGCTCATCACTACATCCCAGCGATTATCAGTTTTATTTTGAAGGTTTTTAACCGGATGTATTGCCATGCAATTGTGTCTAGCTTGATGCCAACCAGTAGTTACTCAATGTGACCGCTAGAGGGAAAACACATGCTCTGTTAAAATGTTACTTCGACGTACATATATATGGTTGAAGCTAAGGTTAAAGGCTGGAGCAGTAGCTAATAGTTAAACGCCATACAGTCAGTCTCTAAAAGCTTATAAATACTTTAAAATAAAACTTTTATAATATACACTGATGTAGTTACATACTATGACCACCAGATGACAGCATAGTCATGATTATAAACGCTCTCATCTATTGACTGTTAAAGTTTACGGCATGCTCTCATCCCTCTTCCAATTCTTGTCCTTGTTTCTCTGTATGTAGCCTGTGTATAGTGTATTTGTATGCATTTATTTTTTTGTGTACCATCAACCTGCCAGGGGGTCTGCAGATGGAAATTAGCCTAAGGCTACGATCTGGCATATTTACATTTGTGAAAATGTTCATTAATATGTATTGTCCCCTTTTGTTTTTCTCAAATAAAATTATAAAAAAAAAATTTGAAGAGAGTAAAGACAATAATATTACCAGTCTATGAGGCTGACGTAAAAACTTCTCACTTCCGGTAAAGACAAAATAATCTTGTACACACCGGTATGCACATTTTTACGGGAATAGATATGTTAAACAAAACACCATCGTCATTTTGAAGCCGAACTGCCGTTGAAAGACGTAGGCTAGCCAATCAGTGTCTCAAATCAACACGCCAAAAATCACGAGACGCTACCATCTCGGTTATACCCATGGACTGTATAACACTAACATAGTCTGTATAATATTAACAGTTATACCTATATCAATATGTATACAGTCTATGGGTTATACGGTATCCATGTTTACAGTAGGAACTTTGGTTATACTGGCACGTTATGAAAAAAAATTAAAAATTAAATAAATAAAAAAAGCAAGAGAAAAAACTTAATTGTACTTCCGGTTTTGTTAGAAAATAGAATATGCTATTATTAAAATCTTTAAATAAATGTCTTAGCAATATGTATCACACTTACAATATATTACAAACATATAACACGATAATGCAATTAAAGAAAAGTGTGATAAATCCAGGCAACAAATCTAATCTTCTCTATATTTTATTTTAGGGTGATAATTGTTTAGAATGTTAGAACAGTTGGGTTTCTGCAGTAGAAATTAAGCCAGTATAGGCTACGTAAAGTGTTTGTGCAGCACACACACACACACACACACACACACACACACACACACACACACACACACACACACACACACACACACACACACACACACACACACACACACACACAGTATACAGATCAGAGTTTAAAGGAGAAAAGGAAAGACGGTTTGTTTTGATAGTTTTATTGTTGCTCACATTAAAACAACCACATCACTTTGAGAAACAAGAGAATGGAAAAATAAAATTAAAATAAAGACAGAATAAGCATAAGAGTTCATACATATCTTTCTATGATTGTATCTTTTGACCCGGTTGGAGAGGAGAGGTGGGCAGAGAGGGTCGGCTGCAGAGCCTCCTCCAGTCATCCCACAATGTGGGCAGGTCAGAGGTCAACGTTTTACACAGTATTTATATACAAACCGCAGCCCGGAGATACAAAGATTACTTCATCCTGTGGCACAACTGGAAAACTCCTATACATCAAATCATGTGTCTTTAGTTAAAGTGGAAATTAAATTAGATGCAGACTAAAGACTTTTATAAATTGTTGTTGGCTCCGAGAAAGGAGAGACTAAGTGGTGAAAAGACTTCAGAAAGTTTGCACAGTGACCGTTTTTCTCACATGTCAGCAGTACATTCAGTACTACTGTACTACAGTTGTCAGTAGTACTGTCACTAGTACAGTAACTGCTGTGCCTGGTTTTAGGCTTGTGAGTTGGAAATAGACAGTGGAAACAAGACAGAGCTGAACTACGACAGTAATACACTGGACGTTAGATTAGAAAAATAGCTCTTACAACAGATCCATGACATATAATCAAAAAGATGACAATAGAAAAGTGTTAACACACAAAAAGGAATCTGTGAGAACTGAGAAATCCCAAAATGAGTCAACAGTATTACATTTAAATTGACATTTTTTGACTTCTTAACATGGTGTCAGTTCGCAATGAATCCCGTCCAAATGTGTGATGCATGGAGGCAACGGTTATTTCAAACAAATTAGAGGTAGCGTTGCCCTTAAATGATTCGTTATTAAGTCTACTCAAATATTAACAGTGTGGTATGAAATAACCACACACACTCACTCTTACTTGATCATGGATTTAACACACAAAAAAAACAAAACATTTTGGTGCTTTATTTTGAGTCTTACAAAAAGTGATACTCCACCAGAAATATTTTCAATATCTATGTTTTTATCATAGATTCACTGACTCTAGATTGCTTGACTCAGATGGTGGGCACTGGGCAGAATATAAGCAGGTTATGATACATAAATGGTCTGCGAAGTGGGTGTTTTTATACTTTTTTAGGCCTCGAAAACTTGTATTACAGTTATGGCTAACATGAATTAAAGTTGAACACAGCTCTCTCTTTTTCTAAGCCACCTTTACAGCTGCCAAAAGGTTAAAATTATAATCCATAAGATTTCAGTATGTGGTGATTTAACACAAAAATATGATTTTTATGAGCCCCATTTTTCATGAGCTGAACTCAAAGATCTAAGACTTTCTATGTACACAAAAGGCTTATTTCTCTCAATATTGTACATAAATCTGTTTAAATCTGTGTCAGTGAGCACTTCTCCTTTGCCTTAAAAAATCCCTCCACATCACAAGGTGTGGCATATCAAGATGCTGATTAGACAGTCTGATTATTGCCCACAATAAAAGGCCACTCTAAAATGTGCAGTTTTACTGTATTGGGGGGGATCCAAAAACCAGTCAGTATCTGGTGTTACCACCATTTGCCTTACTCAGTGCAACACATCTCCTTTGCATAGAGTTGACCAGGTTGTTGATTGTGGCCTGTGGAAGGTTGGTCCACTCCTCTTCAATGGCTGTGCGAAGTTGATTGATTTTGGCAGAACCAGGAACACGCTGTTGTATAAGCCAATCCAGAGCATCCCAAACATACTCAAAGGGTGACATGTCCGGTGAGCGTGCTGGCTATGCTGGCAAGAACTGGGAAGTTTTCAGCTTCCAGGAATTGTGTACAGATCATTGCAACCTGGTGCTGTGCATGTTGCTTCCTCCCAGTGAACCTTCCCTGAATAAATAAAGGTTAAATAAAAGTACATTTTAAAAAATCATGCTGAAAAATCATACATGAGGTGATGGGCATGGAGGAATGGCACAAGAATGGGCCTCGTGGGATACACGTCACGGTAGCTCTGTGCATTCAATAAAATGCACCTGTGTAACATACCCCTGCCCATACCATGGGCCCCTCGATCCACAATGTTGACATCAGCAAAACGCTCACCCCCACGACACCATACACGCTGTCTGCCATCTGCCTGTACAGTGAAAACCAAGATTCATCCGGGAAGAGAACACCTTACCAAAGTGCCAGACGCCATCAAATGTGAGCATTTGCCGATTCAAGTTGGTTACAACGACAAACTGCAGTCAGGTCGAGACCCCGGTGAGGACGTCGAGCATGCAGATGAGCTTCCCTGAGATGGTTTCTGACAGTTTATGCAGAAATCAGCTGTCTGGGTGGCTGGTCTCAGACGATCTTGGAGGTGAAGATTCCGGATGTGGAGGTCCTGGGCTGGTTTGGTTACACGTGGTCCGTGGTTGTGAGGCCGTTTGAATGTACTGCCAAACTCTCTAAAATGCTTTTGGAGACGGCTTTTGGTAGAGAAATGAACATTCAATTCACGAGCAACAGCTCTGGTGGAGATTTACTGCAGTCAGTATGCCAATTGTACGCTCCCTCAAAACTTGTGACATCTGTGGCATTGTGCTGTGTGATAAAACTGCACATTTTAGAGAGACCTTATATTGTAGCCAGCCTAATGCACACCTGACATGCCACACCTGTGAGGTGGATGGATCATCTCGGCAAAGGAGAAGAAGCGCTCACTAACTAAGATTTCGACAGATTTGTGAACAATATTTGAGTGAAAAACGTCTTTTGTGTATATAGAATATGTCTTAGATCTTTGATTTCCTGTTATTTCTACCTTCTAATATGGCCGTGCATGCACATTTAATCTCAGGGCTGAGCATGGAATGTTCTGCAAATCAAAATATGATGTTTTCAAATAAAATGGAACAAATACCACACACATTTAAAGAGTTTTCACGTACTTTTGAACGAGTCGCATACGAGACGGTCTTTGTTGAAAAGAAATTCCCCAAGAGTTTATCTGCATGGAAGTGTAAATATTTTGGTAATTAGTATCTTCTTAAAAAGAACGTGTAGCTCTGTGCAGAAGCATTAAGGTTGAGGGAGGACTGGTCTTATAGGGTATTTGGTCATGTTGACCTTGTTGGCCCCCCCCACTCTCATTAGAAACAAAGGGACATTTGGGCCTAAGTTACCTGCTCTGTTAGTAGATCATTCCTCACCTGCTCATATGGGCTGACTCCTCGTACACAAACTCCTTCTCTGTCCTTTCTTTATTCCACCTTTACCTTTTAATCTTTAGAGGTGAAGTGAAGTAGTACAGAGATCCTGGCTCACTCTCATGTTAGATTTAATGAAGGTGCACCCCCATTTCCTCATCTCTTCTTCAGATTCTAACCATTTGACAAAACACCTTTCTCTCTCTCTCTCTCTCTCTCTCGCTCGCTCAGTAATTCCCTTGACCTTTCTTCTCTTTTGTACCCTTGATTTTGTCCCCCTTTTCCTCCTCCACATCCTCTTCCTCCTCCTCCTCCTCCTCGTCTTCGTCCTGTTCTGCCTGGATCTGCCTGGCCGTCTCTCTCATGGTGGAAAACTTGCCTGACTGTTCGGTGGTTGCCGTCTCTTGGTGATCTGAGGAGACAAAGATTGATGTCAAAAGGAGCAGTAAAATCACCACACCATCTTTGCTTTTGGTAATTGCAACCATTGATATCAATATATCATAAGTCTTCTATGGAGTGTCTCTTTTCTTAATGGATTGAAATGCTTGTGGGGTAAATTCAAATGAAGGAGATGACTGGTGGGCAGGAAGCACTAAGATTGACAGTAAAGGTAGAACAATTGGTCAATTAATTGATTGGTTGGTCAACAACAAAAAATGAAAGGTAGAAAATGTATTGGTAAAAAGGGCTGCCAGAGGGCTGTACAGTCATTCCCCGGATGAAATGATAGTAGATGGTGAATCAGAGCAGACGGGGCTTTTTGGGAGGGGGGCTCTAAGAGACACACACTTAAACACAGCATTTAAGACATAACCAGGTATATTAAGACAGACAGCATGGGAAAAAAGTATGTGACTCCAAATACAAATAAGAACCTGAAAATTAGCATAACATGGGACCTTTAAATCAGAAATTAAAGAAAATTTCCCTCAGGAACAGGCTGTACTGTATACAAATGTAAAAAAGTAATATTTCTGGTGAGTTTACTTGAATTTTGTGTTCCTTTTTGAGATTTGAATCCAAATTCATAAACACACTGGCTGAGTCTGAGAAGTTGACTGTCCTTGTCATTGAAATGTTTATACTTTTCATCAGATGTCACTTTTGTGACATCCCTGATTGAATAACTTGTTTTCCTTGATCTGTTTTCTGTCTGTGATAACATAGGCCGGGCCCAAACTGTGTCGCTTGACTGAAAGAACAGATGACCCAACCAAGATCCTTCAACATCCCATTTGGGTACTATTGGGGGAGTTATTAAGATGGCCTGTCATCTGTGCCGATAAAGCAATATTTCTGAATAAAGTACCACTGTTCTCATGTGATATATTGGAGATTAATAACCAACAATTTGTGAGTGTATATGCAAAAGGAAGTTCACTTCAACTTGAGATTTGTGTACTAATTTTAGTAATACTGGGGATCCACAGATATTTTGTTGCTTCACATAACTCAAACTCAGTCAAAAGGTTTTATACTCTAAATCTAAAATAATAGATGAAGATGAAACAGAGTAGAATACAGTGCAGGATCAGCGCAGATAGCCTGCTCTGTGTGCTTGTTAATCCTCCCTGACGTCTTTGTTGTGTCCGGGCCTTTAGTCAGCTGCAGCGTGCCCTCTGACAGATTTGGGGCGAGAGACAGAATGCCAATATGTCTCTACGTCTCTCAATGCACAGAGCTTCATCTGTGCTCCTGGTCGGCTTACCTTACCCTGAAAACAACTTTTCCTCTGAGAAGAGAATATCTGTTCTACTGGGAAAAAAATTGGGTTTTCATGATTTCAGAGCAGGTTAAAGGTTGTAATATGTCTTGCTCTTTTACATCTGCCTACTTTACTTTTTTTTTTTTTACATTCAATCTTGCAGTCAACCTACAGTAAATACAAACTTGATCATGCAGAACGTGTTGCTGTCTCACATGCTGTAACAAAGAAACAGTGTTCGTGGAGGATTATCAACGACGAGAGACAAATTAGTCCTAAAATCACAAAGTGTTTGCAGACACAACCAGGATAAATATAAAAGGAAAAGGGCAAACCATTCACACAAACCTGAAGGAAAAGTATACCTTTAGATAATCTAGCCTGATGCCCACTGCATGATTTCTGATAATTTCATTTTCAGTATACCATTTTCCCAGATTTTCGAGTTTTGTGTTTGATTTTAACTACTCCAATAACTTTGGAATGAGTAAAACTGTATAGAAAATCAGATTTTTAGACACGAAAATCTATTTAAAGTTACATTTCTTTTTCTCCTTGCAGCTGTGCTGGAAATGTTTCAATCACACCCTTTATCTGATCTGACACTTATCTAAAATTACACGGCACAAAACTAAACACCCAAACCAGGCTCACATAATCAGGGCACGATGTTCTGTTTAAAGCAATGTTCAAGTGTCACAGGGTGTATTTGTCTGTAATACAACAACAACAATATTGTCCTTGCTGCCACTGTGTACAGTGTTGCTGCTGTTGTGTTCCCAGCCAGTTGACATAGAGCCTCCCTCTCACCAGCAACTTTGGTGGGAGATGTGTCCTCTCCCTCTGTTCCCTGCCAGTGGTCCTCTTCGTCCCCCCCTTCACAAGGGTCCTCTAAAGAGGGGTAGATACCTAGGTTCTGCATATGGGCTTCAGCCATCTTCTGCACAGCTACACACAGGTAAACACAGCACACACACACACATACACACACACACATACACACGCGCATAGGGAGACAGCCACACAAACACATGGACACAGGAATAGAGGGATATGTTGTTTTGGTTTTACCACGCTTCAACACTGTCAGTTTTTATCAAGCCTCACAGTTTTTTTTTGAATACATGCCAGGCAGGGAGCCAATTAAACACATGCACCGACAGACAGACAGGCAGGCAACTTCAAAACAGTATCTCACACTGATATTTTG
This sequence comes from Etheostoma spectabile, assembly GCF_008692095.1. Taxonomy (NCBI): domain Eukaryota; kingdom Metazoa; phylum Chordata; class Actinopteri; order Perciformes; family Percidae; genus Etheostoma; species Etheostoma spectabile. Next base: position 14,789,774 of record NC_045747.1, on the reverse strand, counting down.
AGCCTCTGCTGTTGTTTTCTAGTCCTACTCTCACCCTGTTCTCCCATCTGTTTGTTTGTACCCTCCTCTTTCCTCGACTGCCTGACCACCTCAGCGCTTTTGCCTAGCAGTGCTGACTCAGACCCTTCTCTTACTTCTTTTGGGTCACCTTGACTTCTCTCTCTTTCTTTTTCACACCCTCAGATACACAGCACGGCAGGTCACTTATTCTATCTTATGGTAGGCTACCTAATTAAAAGTTATTTCTGAGGTGGCTCCCTCTTCCAATCTCTGCGTAGGAGTGGATGAAGGACATATTTCTGATGCAGGAATAAGGCTTCCTGGCTCATTATATCATCACTCGACAACACACACACACACAGAAATTCCGATTGAATGAAGCTCTGCTGACAAGCTCTGTTAAATAGATTTTTGCTAATTTAAAGACCATATGCAGCAAGCAGGAAGCCACATGCATAAGCACACAAGAGAAAGTTCATGTTTGTGTTCATGTATGTTATTTTATCCTGTCTACATGCGTGTGTTGATGTCTGTGTATGTGTGTCACAGCTGTATACACAACTGACTGTAATCCTGGATGATCCAGACTTTCCTAGACTCACACTCGGTGTCTCACAGCTGTCACACTCTAATCTCTCTCTTTCTCCCTTTCTTTCTGTAACACACAAATATGCAGATCCTGTTGTAGATGTACAGTAAGAGCAGAAAAATGCCTGTACACATCACACATATGCAGAAAGAAAAGAAATAAAGGCTCTTAATGCATGTCTACCCATCTGTCACATGCATTTTCCCCCTTTGTCTGCTATTATGAAGCATAGAAAGCAAGAAGGAAATTGACTGCGGCGAAGCACGGTAAAACAAAAAAAAGGACTTAAACACAAGGATGAAGCACACCACACAACCACCACCTGTAGCACCATTACTGCTCCCACCTACCTCTGAGTGATGGAGGCTGATACACGTTTGGATTGACACGCTTTGGTTTGAGCACTCCGTTTTCTCCTACGACCCACTGTGACCAAAGAGAGAGAAACTTTACCCCACATTTTCCATGTAACTTTCTCTTTAAAAATCCCGCCCAGGCAGGATTTAAGACAAAAAATACTTCTGATACTGTTTGTTTTTTTAGTCCACTCCAGAATATATGAATAAAATATTGTTCATTTCTGGAAACAAGATGTCTTCCATTTTATCATGTGCATTGACTGGAGACTTCAAGTTTTCACGTCACACTTAATGTGTTGCATACTGGACCCTGACTGGCTCCAAACTAACTGTTATTTCACATGATCCTGCCATTCGCTAGGAACACATCAGATTGAAGATGAACATAGAGAAAAAAGAAAAAAATGCCTTCTCTGCACAGATATATCATACATTATTCTGCAAAGTGAAGGTCAATCATCCAAGAGAAGAAGCAATGCACAAAACAATAAAGGTAGCGGGGGGATTGAAGTTTGTTTCAAAGAATTCACACATATGTCTTCTCACAGAAGAAGGCAAAGTATGGCAAATTAGTTCTACAGCACATTTCATTCACAGTGGTACAGTTGATGATGCACTTGATGATGCCCACAGACATCTTCAAACCCCAAATGCCATGTTTTTCATGGCTGCACCATTACATCGCGTTGAAAAGTTATTTTTTCTCATACTACCTTATTTTCCATGGGACTACATGTGTTCGTCAGCCATGCGATGCAATATTTGCAGGACAGGTTTGGTTTACTGAGAAGCATCAATATTTGCCAGGATACTTAGTTTCTCCGTCAGAGCAAACACTTCCCAAAAGTACTGCAAGGCATATTTAAATCATCGACACTTTTTTTACTAGAGTTTAAAATTCGACAAAAAATTCTTATCACAGGGTTCACTTACTTGGTTTTTTGGAATCTTTCAGTCACATCTTGTGGTCTTCCTCAGTGGATAATTGTTTGTCAAACATAATTCTAAGGTCAAAATTGAACCCTCTTTAAGTAAAATGTTTTTTTTGGGATGTTTGAAAATGGCTGACTACACACAATAAGTTTGTGATGATGGACACATTGAAGGATATAGCAGGGTTAAATAAGTTATAACATTACAAAGTAAATACCAGATACTAGTATTTTTTTTAAACAGACAGCAGATAATAGAAAAGGAAAGCATTATGATGTTTAACAATGAAATGGCAGGTAAAACATTTGGTCCCAAAAAAACAACGACAATGAAATGCCTAACTCCAACATGAGTGTGGGTGTTTCTTTAGATTTATGGGGTCGAGTGGAGAGGACAGATGGGAATGCACAGATAATTATTATAGCAAAGGTTTCGAATTCACCTTTACCTGATGGGTGGACTGATCATCCTCAGGAGATGATTGGTCGGCTACTCTAAACAGTGTTGCAGGTGTTGGCCTCCTGCGCCGTATCTATAAAGAAACATAAAGGGTAGATATAAATAAATTAATAATAAACTATATGGCACTGTATTATTAATAATGTTCAGCACAAAACTGTATCAATCAAATGGAAGCTATTGCCATTTGATGCTGGTAAAGGGCATGCTGGGGCCTTGCTGCCTTCAACAGTGCTGCTGCTCAGTTGTCTGCCCAGCACATGCCATGGTCAGTAGAGCAGAGGAAGATTCATTATGTAACTTTCTGATTTCATAGACAGATACAGTGAAAGGCTCTTTGTGCAGAACAGAAGCTAAATTCATGCTTGTTGCTCAAGTTTCACATCATCCCGCATTTATAGAGTGATAAAACGTTTGATACAGGATTTAATTGAACTGAATGACCTCTTCACACAACACACAAGCGTGTTTGATCACATGAGTGCACCATTCATGGTCAAATACACCCTCACAGAGGGAGGGATAATGGAAAAGTGGAATTTAGACTAAATGAGCCTCAGCAATCAGCCCAGACACTCCCCTACACTGTCCAGTCTTCCTATCTGATGGCGACAAACCATCTCAAGCCAGGTGGCTGTCGGTCTGAGAGCAGACAGCCAGACGGACTGCAGGCATGCACCTCACCTCTCGTAGAAGTCACTGTATACAGGGAACTCTCTTTCCCTGTGGGAACAAATGCCCGGCTATGCCCCTCCAGCTTGCCAATATGGTGCTCTGCCTGTGGGACTGCACTTTTCACAGTTTGGCCTTTCTTGTGACAACAACAACAACAGGGTTGAAACTGTTCAAGTCAGTTTAGTTTGAAGTCAAACTACACCAAAATTGTTATCAAACCTTAACCCTCTGTAGATTTGAACAAGTTTTAAAAAGCTCAGAGCTCATTTAAACAGGGTTGTGTATGAGGACTAGGATACAAGTCTTGTCTTTAGCTGTATTTTGGCAAAAATATAAGCATATATTAATCAACTATTTTCATAATGAATTAGTCCTTTGAGTCATCAATCAATGCCAAAATGCTGTTAATCAATTTCTCTGATATACAGAACGTCATTGTGAATTGTTATCTTTGTCTTCTGGTTTTGGCCCCTTGGAACTTGCTTTGGGAATTCTGATCTGGCATTTTAGGATTATTTTATAACTAAATGATAAATCGATTAATCAGATACATTTTGTACATATGAATCAGTGATGAAAATAATTGTAAGCCTCCACCCATTACAGGTTTGCAGCAAAGACGTTTATTATGCTGCCAGAGTGGTTTGAGAAGTTTTTCTAGGTGTTTTGCTATGTTTGTGTTCAAGTTTAAAACAGCCTCTGCTCTGCTTGAAGGATCCAACTGCTAACTTTTTACAAGCCACCTTAAGAGCAAACAGGAAGTAACAGTTTGACACTCAAAACGTTTGGGGTGGCACATCACTTTAATAACAATAATAAAATAATACAGAAAGATTTACATCTAGAGCTCAATACTTTGACTTTAGCTGACATCTATAAACCTACCTTTTGGATAAACTAAAGTGTGCAGAGAATAAAAGCAGTGCAGCTAAGGGAGCTAAGTGGACTTGGCATGTCAGACAAACAAGGTATTGAAAAGGTTCCTTTGTGGCGCAAGCTAACCTTGGCCATGGCATGAACCCTCGCTGTTTACAGCACCACATAACATCGCAGTGAGAGTTAAGTAGCCTGGCTCTATTTAGCGTTAAACTGCTCTAAAAAGTGAGTCGTGTTTGTGGTTGTTTCCCAAATGTCTTGTTAAGCGAGGTGTGGGTCATCCCTGTGAGGCACACGTTGCCAAAGCAGAGGCTTGCCGGGTTGCGGGGTAAAAAGAGTAATCAAATGAGGATTTTCCTCTTATTTGTGAGATTTTAATCTCGTCAGGCAACTTCCAGCTGTCCTATTTCCTTTGGATCTCTCACACTATCCATCTTTCTCTCATTCACTTCTCATTTCCATCTTATTTGATCCTCTGCTTCCTAGATCCTGTTTACTTCCATGTCCATCCTTCATGCCTTGACAGTGACATTTCCCTCACTCTCCCCCTCTATCACCAGAATGCATCATAACTGAAAATAAGTTACTTTTGACTTGGCTGTCCTTTTGATCTCTCTCTTTCTTTCTTTAGTGGCAGGGTACATCCACAGGGCTCCCGCACATCTCCCCCTGGCAAGGTGTGGAGGCCTGGGGCTTCATGGTGCTGTGAACCGTACTGCCTCCGCCTGCCTGACACCTGCTACCAGCCTTGCAGGGCAGCCTGAGGTGTCTCACACAGAGACCCACAACAGAGAGCAGGGACCATGCAGACATTGTACTGTACGGTTATGGGGAGGAAGGTTTAAGGGACAACGTAATGGTTCTGCTGGTTAACTTATAATAGATTGCCAATAGCCAATAGATTGTTACAGGTCTACATTAATTAAAGGGGTGAATGTCATTTTCAAGCAAAAATGCCCAAAAAATCTAAGTTATAGCTTCTTAATTGTCAATAGTCACTGCTTTTCCCTGTGTTATTGTAAATTAAATGTCTTTCAGTTTTTGAATGGTGAGAACAAACAAGATGATGAGGTCATCTTTGACTATGAGAAACTAGGATGGACTTTTTTTTTTTACAATTTTCAGACCTTTCAAAGACTATGTAGTCAGCAGATTAATTGATAATGAAATTGTAAGCTGTAGCCCTAATTAACTTTAGTACAGAATTTTACATCATAGCTAACAAAACATTTTACTTTACCACTAAGTTTCTAGTTTAGTCTAGTAAGTACAAAATAGCTGTCCACCACATCTTTAAGTCCTACTTCTGTTTCTTAAGGTATGGTTGTGTTACATTAATAGAAAATACAGTCCTGAATTAATCCACAGGGCTAATATGTAAAGGATAACATTCATCAGCTCAGCATCACATGTTTCCAGAGTGATATTTGTAATGTCCAAGGACTTGGACCTTTATCTACACATTTTTTGCTGTATCTGTAGTGAAAACTATGAAACAACAGCAAAAATTCCCATTTTTCATACTGTCTGAAGTCCGTTGCATCAACCCTGACAATGACATCTAATAAGGTGTCGTTGAAAGGGACAGTTTCAGAATGAAAGAGAATGTATGCAGGAAAAGATTCAAAGAGATAAAAATAGAGACGGCAAGATAAATGGAAGGTAAAATAGTTGTGTGAGATAACTGAAGTCCCTGGGAAACATAATCTGGAAATCTGATGATCTATTTACCTGAATGTGTGCTCGCAGTGTGTGTGTGTGTGTGTTTTGGGTGTGTGTGTATGTAGATGACTGTCTTAATGTCCTCACGTAATCATCATGGTGGTCTTGTGAAGTGACAAGACATGACCTCGTAAACCAGGAAAATGACAACAGTCCTCCCAGATAAAATATAAAACAGGTTGTAAAATAGATGCAAAGACAATTAAACCAGTCAACATACTGTACATAAAGGCATTTGTAGCAAGCAAACACAGATGTATCTTTCTTTTATGCACATTACACACAAACAACGTGATGGTGACAGTGGTGGTGGTGGTGACGTGCTACTGTATGACATTGGCGATGCCAGATGACATGAATATGCAGTGACTTTAGTAATTTTCCAGCCTTAAAACCAACCCCATTCTCCCAGAGTTACATAATATGTGTGTTACTCTCTCACATACACTGGGGCACAGTGTGTGATATTACTCCTGCTACGCTTTATCCCTCATCCTTCCTCTACTTCCCTAAAGCCCTTGCCTCCAATCTCCCAAACCCTCTCCTCTGCCAGCAGCCATTGCTTTTGTACCTAGATCAGTTGAGATGCAGTGGACTTGCACGCAGGGGCTCTAAGCAGGCTGCTGCTGTGGCCTTTCAGCGGCTCCACAGGTGTACGTATGCAGGCTTCTCTGAGAGGAAGCAGCACCTCTCTAGATTTCACACAGAACTTTGGTCTCGATAAAAACATTGGCTAATGGGTCGTAGCAAATGAGTTGTTTCAGTTTATCTAAATCTGATTAGTGAATTTAAATAATGTGGTGACTGCATTGTGTGACAGATGAGAAAGAGAGAAGATTCATTGTATTGCTGATTGTTAGGCTAAATTAACTTTGTTAAACAATGTTATGTATGTCTTTTGATGTAATCCTCTCTTATTAAATTTTAAGCGAACAATCATGGTTTTATATTCCTAACTAATTAGGGGCAAGGATGGGAAGTATACAAGAATGATTTTAATATAAGACTCCAATACCTCATTCTGTGCTGTGTGGTGTACATGAATCATTGGTAAATATTGACTCTGCACATGTGTGTATTTGTGTTGCCTCAGCACAGCCTTGCGTAGCAGCCTGGGTGCAGATCGGCTGATATAGTTCTGCTCTTCAGAGCCGGTCCTCTTTGCCGGTGCTCTAGTGGCTGGGACTATAAAAAGCTACGGCAGTAGGACAGCATAAACTAGATCAGAAGGGTCCCCGGGGCCCTCGCACCAGCGCTAACAGTCGAGCATCTCGAGGGGAGTCAGCTGTGCAGATCTGGCCTCAACACAAAGATAATACAGAGAGAAAGACACCTCAGATCTCCTTCCCTGTCAGTTTAAATCTCTTGTGTCCAGTAGTACTGCATCACATTGGGCCATCTTATTAAGCAGTGTGTCAACTCTCTCTGACAGGGGTGGGGGCATCACTCAGATTCACATGAAGCTATTCTAACTCTCTTCCTCCTGGCCCAGCTGTAACCCAGCTCTGGATGGATAGATATGGATTCATACAAGATTGATTTTCTGTTATGGCATCTGCCCACAGGCGCGTGCCACTACATCACTCAGAAATGCAGTAAGTACCTATGTATGCATATGACAATACACCAATGGGAACATACTTATATTGTTCAGCCAGAAACTATTGGGATGTTTATGAAGAAAATTTGTGCAAAGAAATGTAGGTCTTGTGTGTGAAGTTTGTGCCCTTTTGAAAAGAGCTTCTGAGTGGAGTAGCTCTGCTGTTCTTTCCAGTGAAGGTGGATTACATATTTGGTTTGTTACTTTTCATTTATTTTTATTACTAATGTTGAAAATGAACTCCATGGGGCAGCACTTAAATCATTTACCCTAACAATTTCCGTCACCTCCAGTTTGTCTGTCATTACCGTTTCTTCCTGACAACCTTAGGTACGTCTACTGGATACAAAGTTCCCTCTCTCTCTCCCCTCTTGAGACCACCTCTGTCCCTCCACTCTGCTGCAGTTTTATTCCCTGACTCTGCTGTCGTAATCTCTAGTCGGTTAAACTCTGAAGAGCAACTCAATTAGACAAGGGCATGGTGTTGCCATTTTCTCTGGGCCATGCCCTGACCCCCGGTGAGCCTTTGAAATGAAGCGGCAGAACCCCATGTGGCGTAAGTGCAATCTCGCTATGAGTTCAATAACACAATAAAGTGAAAAATGATCTCTCTCAGTATGAGTGTTTTTCTTCTTTTGTTACATTTCTAGTGCTGACACATTTTTGACAAATAAAACACACATTTTATAGATATGTTTCTTGGAAACGTTTTGTTAGTACATTCACAATTGGTCAAATTTACAAATAGTCCAAGAGCACAAATGTAGCTCAACGTAAATTCTTTCAGAAAGACCTAACTATTAATTGAAGCACTCCTACATAAATTCAGCTGTTATTCTAATAAATATTATAACAAATATTTATGAATGCGCGTTTAACTGTCGCATATCTGCAACTAGTCTCTTCTGATTGAAATGTATCTCGGCGTAAATCCTTTCAGGAAGACCTCACGCTTAGTCAATGCTCTACCTAACTCGAACCAGCTGTTGGAGGCGTTCACCTTCCTGCTAAACCAATCAGAATCGTTACACAATGGCA
>NC_045747.1:14776376-14781512 GCF_008692095.1 Etheostoma spectabile | reverse complement strand
CCAATCACAGAGTCACAACCCTGCTTTAAATAATTGTTTCTCCCTTTGCCATTTAGCTGTCGTTGCAGGCAAAGAGTGCAACCCTCCACCTCCCCTTACACCTCCATCTACTACAGCTGACCGGTCCAGAGCCTCCTTCAATCCGGTCTTCGGGCTCCTTCGTTGCCACCACAGGTGTCTAGATTCCATCGGGGGGGGTCTGATGGTTCTCTAGCCCTTTATATAGATATACAAAAGATTCATGTAGTGATAGAGTCTAATTGCCAAAGACTTTGTACATTTTATTTGAGCTGTACTATGAGTCTTATTTGCACATCTGCAAACATGTCTCTCCTGATTGAATTGCTGTTGAAAAAAAAGGTTTAGAGAATTACATAAATACAAAGCTAAAGGTGATAACTGGTGAGTGTGATTAGCAGTGTGCCGTGTCTTTTTAGATTTTATTGGAGGGAGGCTAAAAGATAACACATGGAACTGTTTGTGAGCTCCAAAATGCAAAACATCAGCGTTGTTAAATTGACATCATCTCTGCCTGCTATTTTGTTCGTGAGCTTATCCACACTGAAATTTTAGGAATTAGATTCTTTAGGCTTTGTGTTTTGCTCAAATAATTGTACAGACTGTTGGCTGTTGTCATGATTGAACCCAAATACCAGCCCACGCTGCCCCTTCCTGATAAAGCTGGCAGACAAAATGTACCCATAAGCATGACACACACACAACCAAAGGCAAGTGATCAGATATATCATGTGACAAACAGCTCTATCAGACACATTCAGGCAATACTCAGTCACCACTAAAAGACAGTTAGTCAATAAGTACCACCCACTTGTCGAGTTTCCAAACGTTTTAAAAAGGGTCAAGGACATGGCCATGCAAATTTCAACTACAGCTCAGTGAGGTCCGAGGTCTGTCAGATATGCACATGTGCTCATTTCTATTCAAATGAACTGCATCATTGAATTCCCATAAGTCATTGAGGCTGCTGTATGTTGCTTCTCAACATTCACATAACACTCTTGGGGTGAACTTTGGCCTCACCACTGGCTAACTGAATAAACAGATGGGCAGGAGATAGCATCTGGAGGGGCTCTCCAATGACCCCAAAAACAGGAAATAGAATTACGCTGCACCCACTGGCAGAATGATATAACACCCCCCCCCCATCTCCTTCTCCTCTGTCTCGCTGAACTCCCCCTACATTTTTGTAATTAGCTGTTGGTTTGGCCTGTTGTTCTGTTGTAAGAAAGGTTTACCATCTCAACACAGGAGATTATGTGTCTATGTCTAATGAGTGACAGGAAGCCACCTGCCAGGTCACAGTGCACGCTGGAGCAACACACAGGGTGAGGCGACAACAGGGGGGATGCCAATCAAATCTTTCACAAAGACGATGGACCTCGAACAGCTTGCAAACACCATAAATCTTCTTTTTTTGTTCATGCACTCAAATTTAGTGAGTCACATTGTGCAACTGACAAAGACCAGTTCCAGAGGTCAACAGGCAGGTACAAACAAAGGACAGCTATAGTTACTCATTTGCAACGTCATATGTACCCAGTACCCACAGGTGATATTTGAAGAAAAGATTGTTTGGATGAAAAAGGCATCACTTTCAATTAAAATCTGGTTTTGTACGACAAACCATGTGTTACTATAATATTGTGCATAACCTTGTTTCTGCTTTGGGACATTCCCCGTTAACACATTGAAGATGACCCGCTGAGCCTCTGTAAGCCCATTAAGTTGTGGGCAGATAAACATGAAAAACAAATGTCTCAACCATTGTGACGAAAATCAGTGATTACAGCAGCAGCAATAACATAATGCCATGTCTTCACTGTGTTGATGAAACAGAGATTGAGACCAATCCCATTTGTTTTGAGTCACGCCTCAGTGCTCCTCATGCCTGAATCAGTCTGACCATCCTTTGGCTCTTTGGTGAGCGAAAGGGATTCCAGCTCCTGACACTGAAAGTAAAATCAGGAGGGAGGAAGGCAGCTCAAAGGTGCCGTTCAGGGTCCAGAGTCCAATTGCATAGAACATAGGCTACTGATATCGGACACAACATTTGGTGACAAGTCGGCTCCTGATCCGGTAAGCCCTCATCCCCCACCCCATTTCTCCCCCTACTGTGTCACTTTTGCCTTTCTAATCCTCATCCAGATATGGTCATTGCTGTTATTGCTATATAGCCAGGGTTAAAAGTTGGTTCAGGCGCATTGTGATTGCAGATGAATGATTGCACATTACTGGGCTGTATCTCTTCATGTCTTGACTACAGCCTGACTTAGTTTGCTTAACGAAGATCCTTAAAGCAATGAATAAGTGACTGAGTGGAACAAGGACACCGACTGACAACAGAGGATTAGTTGACCACGAGGTGAAAGGCTAAGAGGGCCTTATTGCAGCATTGCAGGCCTCCATAAGGTTCTGGACAGGGCCCGATGCCTGTGGTGCAGCAGGCATTATGACACAGACTGTTCACTTAATATAATCATTAGGACATGATTTTGAGAATGGAAAATAATAATTGAATGGAATAAACAGGCTTTTGTGCGCATAGACTGGCAAAACAAAGTGGAATAGGAACAAGAATGGAAACTTTGGGCTTAACTGCTTTAGACAGATACAAAACGTGAAAATATTTATGTTCAATTTTCCAAGTCATTAACTAATGACAAAACATCTGGACTGTCAAAAACTGGGAGGAACAAACACATACGCAGTCTAGAGAAGACAGAGGTCCATTGATTGTGTCCAAACTGTAATTACAATCTGTGGGTTCCAGCAAGGTAATTCATCTTGTTTAAATCGTTTTATCCCAATTCGTTTTGCAACTAAAAATATCAAGAGACTGTTCTGAGTAGGCAACTTTTAAACAAATGTAAGAATAATTTTCATGTATTCGGCCGATCATGTGATTGGGCAAACTGAGTCACACCACTACAGCGACATTACTGACAGTCAAGGGGAAAATCACTGCCCTGTCCTGCCCAGTCCCAGCATGCTTTGTGCTATTCCGCAGTGCATGTCGACAGTCCCCCAAACTGCCAATGTTTACGACAAACACACACTGCATCAAAGGTCACTGTTTGACGTTTAACCCAGAGACTGGACTGGGCAGGGTTAAACAGGGGTGGGGAGAGTGGGCGTGGCAAGGGGAACCTAAATCATGCCCCCACTAACCCCTTTTTAATGTAGATTAATGGGGAAGTGTTTTCCATTGGAAGGCTTTGGACCGATGCCCTTTCATATCCTTTGATATTCTGAGTTTGCTGTCAATTCAAAGGATCAGTCCGAGCTGACCAGATCAGGTTGGGTTGAGGGAGGAGAAACGTAGAGAGATGTCTGCTTGTTGAGTCCACAGGGAGGCAGACTTGGAGGTAAGCAGGGATGCAGTGTCTGCACCATGACCCTAATCTCTTTCCATGGCGCACATTACCCTACATCACTTGCAAAGCATGCAGGATTGGTGTGTGTGTGTGTGTGCGTGTTTGTGGAGTGGGGGTAGGGATGGTAAACACAGCCATGTGCTTTCTCCGTGTTGTTGCGGACAATCACAACTTTGCTCATGACCTCTCAAAGATTACTAAAAAGTGATAATCTTAAAAAGAAATATTTATCCTAAAAGGATTACAAGAAGATAGGAGAGCATAACATGACTTCAAATATACTCAGATATGCCAGGGATGTACAGGATGGCATTGGAAAACAAGAAAAGAAATATGATGACAAATGTGTTTACGAAAAATTCTGGTGAAGTCATTTGAGGGCTCAATGGTAGATCCATCCATCCATCCATCCAATAGTAGATGTCAAATTAAAATGGCTTACACAACTTCAATTTTCTTTAAATGAGTGGAAAACATCTGGAAGTGAAGTGAGAAAACTTCACTTGCAATCAAATTTTATTTTAGTGACGAAGGTTGTTTTGGACAGTGAACAGAACCTATTGAGGACTGTTTTCAGAGGTTGGTGGAAATGTGTTCACAGTGAAGTCAGTGGATTATACTGAGTAACCTGAACGATTGTAATTGAGAGAGTTTTTATTTTTTAAAAAGGTCATTTTTCAATGCTTTGAACACAACAAACACAATCCCATTTGCCTTTATTGTTGTGAAGAAGATGCAAGCAACTCGTGTCTCAAAACGTAAGGGTTTTTAATGGTAGAACTTGCAGACCAAGTAGAATATATTCCTTGCATATTCCTCATGGAGTAGACATTAAAAGACATGTTTGTCCGGTAGGAATATCTTACACCTTTGAGGCATGTTCAAATGACTAATGTTTTCTCCAGCAATACGCAACATTTCACTGAATGGGATGTATGAAAGTGCCTCTCACATTAACACAACCCATCAAAGAGCATTCCCACATACCCACAAACATGTAACCGCACTGATGTAAACAACCTATCAGACAGACAGAGCTGTCCATTAAAGTTGATCTTTTAGATTCTGGGAAATTGTGGGGGGGTATTGGGCAACATCGTTGTGCAACATTTCTCCATAGTAACAAGGCCCTGGTAATTTAAGTGATAGCGGTTTTGGGGTTTAAATGCCAACAGAAAGAACAGTGAGGATTTACCGGTTGTGTAACAAGTTTGAAAGAATGGTGTAGTCATTGCAACTCATTAGCAAAGATGGACTTGTGGATGACAGTAATTGCTGTGGGAGGGGAAGGGAATGAAATGAGTGCTGTTAACTGTTACCCCTGCCCACCCACATGTCCCTGGAGACATTCATCAGCTTGGGTAGATGTTATCTGCTTTTAAGCACACGTAAACACATACTCCCCTATACGCCCTTTGGTTTCCCATAGTCCCCTCCAGTGCATTTTTTGCTTTGTCATAACAATCAGCATTTATTCACCTGCACACACAATCACAAACAAACAGCCTGAAGCTTTATATTTGTCATGCTCTTGAAACATCTACATGACATAGGTATTTGATTCAACTGGTGACTTGAACAGAAGCACCAAGCTGACACAGCAGCGTTAGCACACACAACCTGTCTGAAGGTAAGGCCATGCTGCTGGATGAGAGCCAGCCAACAAGCCTAAATATAGCTGATCACTGTTTGGCCATAAGGTGATTGAGCAATAAGGTCCTCCCCAAAACAGAAGGAAGTG
>NC_045747.1:14774927-14776366 GCF_008692095.1 Etheostoma spectabile | reverse complement strand
TTTTCATGTAATGAAGCAGCTCACATATGGTAGTTTGATATCCTGTGGTTTCTTGGATGAGATGATAGGGATAAGAGCATGATGACAGGGCATGAAAGAGAGAAAATAAGCGGCAGACGTGAAGAGAGCAAGTGTTTACGTGTTCCTGTATGTGGCAGTCTATTCAGCAAGTCCTTCAATCTACACTTAGTATTAGTCTGTAAAATGAAAACGTTACATGAAACTAGTTGTTTCGCAACATTATTATGTGAAAAGCTGGTAGTGTCAGGCAAGAAATTTACACTTGATTCAAGAAAAGACTAAAAAGAAAAGTTCCAAGAAAAGCGCAATTATCACACTTTCTCACTAACAAACCAACAAACAAACAAACAAACAAACAAACAAACCAACAAACAAACGTATTCTTACATGATAATCAGTCAGGTAAATGATGGAGCATGGTTGCAAGTCAGTCTAGTTCATAAAAAGCCTCTTTAATGGGAACTGTGAAACAAGGACAGTTAGTGAGGGAGCTGACCCCAGACAGATGAACCCAAAGATTAGGTTGTGTGTCGTTCTCTTTCTACTTTACTTCATATTGCACTTCTCTATTGCTTTCCTGTCCCATCTCTCCTCAAGCTCTCAGGAGGAATCAGCCATTGGCCTCAATCTACCTCAGCAACGGTTCCCACTTTGGCCCACTTTCCCCTGCTCTAAAATAAGAGCCACCCGCATTGGAGCCAAAAAAGAAAGATCAGGAGTTTAACATTTCATAGAATGATACAGGCTACGCTGAGTCAATCATTAGACATCTCTGTGGGAAAGCAATACTGAAGAATTACTAACAAAAAACTCAGATTACAAAGATCAGTCACAGGCAGAGAGTGACAAGCAGCCAAAGACAGAAAAGTAATTATTAACAGTGGCAACAAAATGCCAAGGGCTTTTTGTTGCTTTTTTGTTACAAAAGAGCTTCATATGCAAGATAATGACTCTTCAAGTCAACGTCACATTGTTAAACAGGTCCAGATGAGACAACAAGGCAATCATGAGGAAACAGCAAGAGGGAAATGTCATCATTCTTTCTCAAACGTGTGCAGATAGACCGAACAAACCTGGCCCTGCACAAGAAACTGGTCAAAAATGAAATGAAGCAGAAAGAAAAGGTGATGCAGGTTAAAGATGTTTTAAAGGGGAGAAATTTGGCTAGTTACAGTGCAGCACTTCATAGCTACATCAAACAATGCTACCCCTCTGCTTGAATGACTAGATGGAAGGCAGAGGGGATTTTGGGCCATAAGAAATTCAGCTGTGAATTAAAAATGTAAATCAATCACAAAAGTAAGTCAGAGCTATATGTATATATAAATAAAATCAGAATCTAAGAAATTGATTGATTTCCCAGGGTCAAACACCAATCTGTCCACCACCTGCTCACCATCTCCACTTGCCGAGGGTCC
>NC_045747.1:14771990-14774917 GCF_008692095.1 Etheostoma spectabile | reverse complement strand
GTACAGAGGCCGGCACAGCAAAATGGATCTTCCTCTCCTTTGGCTCCCCCTTGTCCTCGGTGGACACATGGGGCTCCATGGCTCTGGATCCTGGGTGTCTGACTCCCAGCGGAGAGGAGGAATCGCTCCAGAAAATCACTATAACCTCCCTGAATGGAACCTCTCACTGCTGTGTAGCCCCACTCTCTCTCCAGCCTCACTCCGTCACACTATGACTCCCTTCTTCTCGTGGAAAAACAAAAAAACTGAACACAATCTCTCTTTTTCCCCTCTTGTCCTCTTTCCTCTCTCCAGCAGTTGCTTATAACTTCTCTACCTCTCTGGTTCTCCCTCTCTAACTCTTTCTCCCTTTCCTTTACAACCTGTGCAGCTGGAGTGAATGAAGCACGTCCTAGATGTGGCTGTGGAGGAGAGAAGTGGGTGGAGGAGAGGGGAGGGACCAAGGTCCAAAGAAAGGTGGAGATATCAAGAGAGAGGGGAGGGGCCATTGCAAATAGGGGAGGAGAGGAAAGAGGATGTGACAGGGGGTGGAGGGAAAGCGGCTGTTTCTAGCTATCTAAGCTGAGGTTGATTTGTAATCAGAAAAAAAATAATCTCATCACATCAGCTGAGCCTCTTTTGGCCTCTATTTGTGAATGATAGATTTGTGCTGAGAGTGGGAGGGAGCAGAGAGTGCAAGGAGGGATAAACAAGAAGAGAGATGTATGCAGGGGGGGGGGGGGGGGGGATGTACATGAGGATCCAGCAGCTAAGCTCATACTACTCACATCACTGAATTTATTAGGCAGGGTATGTGTTTCCATGACCAACGTTTTTCAACAAATGCCTCATGAGTTACAGCAAAATGTCCATTTGTCTTCCATCTTGTGGACATTCATTAATAACGGAGACAAATCCCATTAAAATGTTTTTTAAAACCGCAAACTGTGTGAATAAATCAAATGAGTTAATAATAAAACAACAACAAAGGAAATGGAATGTCAAGATCTTTGAATGGAAAATAGAGACAGACAATGGTGGATGTAGAGAGGGAGGAAGAGAGGAAGCAGATTGTTAATGGCAAAGAAAAGGGAATATGGGTCCTGCCTGGAATCTGGTTGGCCAGCCCCTGCTCTACCAGAGTCAGAAGGTGATAGGTAGTTTGCTTGTTAGTATCATGGATGTATGATGACTGTTAACATTTGTTGCTGGAAAGTCTATTAAACAACCACAAAGTCATGCAGAAGCAGAGGCAAGAGAGAGAAGGGTGGTTCCAGTGCTATTTTCACAGCCTTGCTGTTATTTTATTCATATAGCAGAGGAATGCGGACAGTGACGAGCAGTGGATTTGGCCTCAGGGTAGAGTTGAGCTTTGGCATGGGCCGGAATAATGGAGATAGTTGGAGTGGTGGTGGTGGTGGAGTAGGAGGAGGAGTAAGAGTGAGGTAGAGGACAAGTGAAGTGGTTGCAGGGGCTTGGTGGGCAGACAAGAGAGGAAGGTCAAGGTGTATATGGCACTCTGGAAACACATTGAACAGTGAAATGAGTGTTTATCCCAGCGGTCAGACCATGCCAAACAAGCCAGCATGTTATTTATTCACTGTTTGGTTTTACTCTGCTACAAAGCCACTCTGTCTAAAGCAAAGCACCCCCTCCACATGCCTGCAAGTGGCAACTCATTATTGCATCTCTTAATGAAGTCTGAAAGGTTGTTTAGGTTTAGGACAAGCTAGACAAAATACAGACAGCCATTTGATTTCTTGCCAGGTGCTTGCATAACTTCGGCAGGAATTGCGCAATATATTATGAGGAATGTTTAATAGGCTCTGTTTAAGAATACGGCTCACCACAAGCTGAAGAATTCCAGGATTCAATAACACCATGATTGGGTAATTGTCAAATAATTAACTATTAAACTGAGAAATATTTTTTATTTAAAAGCCTGGCCAATCAGGGAGTGAGAAGCAAGCATTTTCGCTATGAGTCAGAGTCTTGAAGGCAGTTTTTGAGAAGGATAGAACAGGTGCACCCCAGTGTCTTTGTTCTCCATCTCAACAAATAAGATTTAGATTCCAAACTGAATCTGATTTGTGCAAATAAGCTAAACCCTTGTTTGATTTGAGGGCACTACACGTAAAGAGCTGTGCTGTTAACATCATGGTTAAGAGCTGATTAACTGGTGTCAGGTCACCCCTGTGTGCCGGCAAGACAGATGGCTGTATTTTAGAAGAGCCCACTCCTCTTTATTCTCCCTGCAGTCACTGAGAACCTGCAAGTGGAATAGCTTCACAGCTAGGACATTATAAAAACATCTAAGCTATCCAATACCTGGGCAGGCCACAAATGCACAAATATTTGGCTAAAACTAAACCAGGCATCACTGTTGAGTGTGGTCAGAAGTGTGCTCTGTGGATGTGGTGCCTGTAACCACACTACAACAACAGCAAAGTCACGGTGTGCGTGGGTTCACTTTCATACATCACTGAAGCAAGGGGGTAGGGTTAGGGTTAAGTTACGGTTAAACATGATTTTCAGAAGGCATTAAGTCACTCTTTGAAGTAATCCTTTGTGCCATCTGCCATTTCCTTGCAGAATTCCTTTTCAAACACAAAGTTTCAACTGTGTTCCATTTCACTCTATTTGTATGAACAGATTCTCACTTTGATCTCGTAAAATACAGACGCTTGGCCAGGTGCCTTTGTCGTTGTCATTGACGCTAAAACTCTCCTTTAGCGTCATATCTCAAAAGAGTTTGCTTTGTAACTCAATTGAGCAAACCTGGGAAGACAAGCCGAGATAACAGTGGAAAGAACATGAAAATAATCACAGACTAAATAAACAAGCAAGTGCAAGGCTGGCACAGTAAACATAAATAGGATGATCAGCTGTGATCTGAGACTCCCATATAAGATGAGGCATAAAAATAATCACCATTCTCTTGAAAATTA
>NC_045747.1:14738389-14771980 GCF_008692095.1 Etheostoma spectabile | reverse complement strand
TTAATGTGTCATAATGTGTCTTCCAGCGTTGGTTTGCAGATTTATTAAGGAAAGAAAAAAAGAGTAAAAGAGTAAAACTACAAAATAGAAAATAAGAATAAAATCATTGACCTAATTACAGTTGATCAGAAAAGAGAGTGCTTAACTTTGTGCTACACTGTTGGAAATACTTAATCAAAGTTTGATGTACATCAAATGATTTATAGAATAGGGTATTAGCATGTGGAGACCAGTAAATCTGATTCAAATTCAGACAACACGTTCTGTTCTTGGGCAAATCTAACAATATTTACTCTTGGAGGGTCGCTCTGCCCTGTCAGCTTGTCATCTACAGCACCACAAGAACAGTTGGGATTAGGCTGGATTAAAATGTGAAGCTGTTTGGCTTTTTGTTATGTGGAGAAGGTAAACATTTGGTTAATCATCACAATGTCAAAGCAATACAACAATATAAATGGTTGCACCACAAACATGGGCAACTTCTCCTTCTGCGGCATTGTGACAAATTGTTAGGTAATCTATCAAATATATGAACACAAAAGTGTCAGAGCAGCCAGGCATTGTAAATTCCTTGGGTGTCTAACAAATTACTCCACATTGCTGACACGCTGACAAGTAGAACAAATAGCTCTAATTGGAAACCAAATGGATATTCTTCAGTTTATGAACTCCTTTGTGCATGAATGGATTAACAAAGCTAATCCTCACCTCAAATTTAAAAAAAAAACTCTCACTGTTGATGTTCTGTGTTTACCTCATCTGATCGTGATATTTCCAATGTCTTGATGCTGCGCCACTTTTATTAATTTGTTAATGTTTGATCTGTTATTTGTGTAATATTATGTAACCACTGCTAGCCTCTCTGCAATGTTTGAATACCCCTGGAAGTGTCTGTATTTGTTTGTAGCTCTAATTAAGCCTGCTGTGTCACATGCTCCACTCTTGATGTTGTTGATGTATTTGCAGACATTGATTAAACCCTTCTATATGTAGGCCCACATGTGTCTGCTTCTACTTTTCTTACACTTCACTGTGTTTATATGTTTTGTGTCAGGCATGTCATGATATCTCTGTGCTGGCAGAACCAGAGGAAAACCTCTAAAAGATAGATCACACTTTCAGCCTGAGAACTTCAAGCCTGATAATAACTCCAGCAGCAAGCAGGGACATGCTGTACAAAATGTGTCTCTCTCTCACTTTCTCACACACACACAAACACACACACACACACACACACACACACACTGGAGACACTCCAAACCAGCTCCAAAGACAGATTAGAAAGAAAGTGTGTAATTCTACTCCTAAATGATGCATCTTGTAATATGTGCTGACAAAAACCTCACTGTTATGAAAGTCATTCACAGGCCCATCAGACTTCCTACAGTTGATACCTGACCTGCTACAAAGACCAAATGCATTCTGGGTGTGTATTCTGACTGAATTATAGGTCAAAACAAAAAGGAAAAAAACACAGGAGAAGAAAAAATATATAACAAACATTGTTCTTGGTATCCACTCTATCAAACCCATCTCTCTCATGCTACCTAATTCTCTCTACCGGCAGGTGCTCAGAAATAATAAGCTGATACCTTCACAGGGGATTTTAGGGACAGAAATCACTGTAAAAGGTAAAATATTCCATTAATCATGATCACAGAGAGGCTTTTGTACCATCATAGCAGGTGTCCTGGTAATTCAGTTAAGGGGCACAGAGAGGCAGTGTCATTCAACACCTCACTTGACTCCTCACTCATCCCCTCTATCCGGTTATATAACATACATTCACACAATAATCAGGTACTGTTTGCATGAACAGTCATGGTCACACACACCTGGGACGGCTGCACTGCCCAGCAGTTTCAGTACCAGCTTTAGTTGGGTTGCACTGTGTTGGAATGAATAATGCTTGTGCACCATCTGCACCATCTGCTGTTCCATTGGTGTAATTACGATTTAAAATGGCTTGACAGTGGTAATTGTATTGATCATTTAGTTCTCTTTGACCCCATCCAGAGGTCAGGAGTCTGACACAGCTAAGGATGTTTTGTGAGTTCCTAAAACTTGCATTTTATGGATCTTCCTATTGTTATGATTTGTTTGTACTTAACACTTTTTCTTTGCAACCCAGTGATTAGTCTTCATCTACAACGACGTTTCATTTACAGGATAGTTCAAGTGCCGCCGGAAGTTGTGCTGGATCTCCTTCATTTTCGATGTCCGTCAACTTCTGCTTTCTGTGTGTTGACATTCTAAACTCTGGTCGATTTATGAGGACTATGGTTAACTTCTCCTCCGATCTCTGCAGGGTAAATCCAGACAGCTAGCTAGGCTATCTGTCCAATCTGAGTGCTCTGTTGCATGACTAAAACAACTTTTGAATGTACACCTGTTCCACCAAAGCTATTTTGCAGAAGCACAGTCATAGGGTCAGGAGCCAAGATGATTGTGATTGGTTTAAAGAAATGCCAATAAACCAGAGCACATTTTTCTCTCATCCAGGAATGTTGTGTGGACTAGCCAGTGCCTTCTCCGCAGCAGCCCTGTGGAGACAGGTCTGCCAACACGAGACTACCCAGTGATTAACTTACCTATTTCTGCAGGGTGGATGTTTGACTTTAAACCACAATGTCTGATTGAAGGAAGATTTCTTTAACCACCAGGTCCCTTCTGCGGAAGTCCTGGCCCAAAATGGTGCACTTGGCAATGTGGAACATATGACAGAAAAACAAAGGGATAGACAGGGGATTACATCCTCCGCTTGTTGTCATTGCAATGTCAGACGCCAGGGAACCACTATCCATCTGGAATGTGTTGGGATAACACAACGCGTTATGGGATAACTCCCTAGAATTTAGAGAGAGAATAACAGGAATAAAAAGAGAAGAGACCAATTACGGGAGATAGGAAGACTATGGCATCAATGTGGAAGGTTAAACAGAAATTAAAAGTGTTGTTCTCAAACTGGGGTCTAAACACCCCCAGAAAACCTTGTTGGGATCCAATTGAGGTTCCCTGCAAAATGAAGATTTCACTCTCTGCACAGTTGTCTGTAAACTTTCAGCAAAGATAGACAGCAACACACAGCACAGATGTGGGACTGTAACAAATTCCAACGACATCAAAGATTTGTCTGTGGTCTATTTAGTGGTCTTTGGCAACAACAACAAAAAAGATGTTGGAAAAACTTGTGTAACTCATGAGTAATGTAAATAACTTCATAGGTCATTACCAGTACACTTTAGTACTCTAACAGTGACTGGAAAATTATATTTAAAAAATTACTCTATCACCATAGAGTTTCTGATTTTCTTCCTTATGGCAAAATACAAAAATGTATGGACAGCTTTTGAATGATTATTTTACTTAAATTTCATTTCAATGTTAAACAGATAAAGTGTAAGTAAAGGCAAGACATTGAGCTTATACCTGGTGACTGGTTGTATAGAAATGATAAAAAGTGATAATTGGAAATGAATTCCAGTAGATGGCAGCCTTTAGTTACATTTGACTCTTCAGGCTCGTCCCTTGCTGACTGGAAGAAGCTTTCCTAATGGGGGCTGAAATTGAAACGGAGGTGCTCTTTTAGGATAGAAGCAAATTCAAAACATGTCACCACTGAGGCACATTGAATAGATGTACCAATCATTACCAACAGGATGTGGCAGCAGGCAAGATGTGCTATGGAGACAGAGAGAAAATCTTTGGTTACACGACTGAGACCTAAGAAGAGGAAGTAAACACTAAATCGGTGTGAGATTCCTGGAAAGGTGAGGAGGGTTTGATGGTTTGTGGAAGGTATTTCAAACTCTGAGTTGAGGATTTGGCTGAAGTAGACTGGGGTAAAAAGTAAACAGCAGTCAGAAAAACATCATGTGAAATGACAACAGAGGTATGAGTGTTTGTGTTGGTGACAATAAAAGTGTGGGTGGGTGGGAGCAGCAAGTCGGGTGGGGTGTTTGAGTTGTAGCAGGTGGAAGACATGGTGGAGGCAGAGACAGAGGAGGACGAGGCAGTAGGGCAGTGATTTAATTAGCACCCTCTACCCCCTCCAGCCCTTCACTCATAGCATCAATAATGCATGGCCCCTTGTTTCCCCTGCCATAATTAATCCTCTCTTACTATAATTAAAAGCCAAAAATCCCACAAGATGGTTCAGCTTGGCCAGGCACGGGTCGGGTTGGCACGGGAACTGATGAAAAACTCCCAAGCTTCACACACACCCTGTGGACCGATAGATCGAAAGACAGACATGTTGACAGAGAGATCAATAGTAGACCCAACTCCAACACACAAGCAGGGGGAAGTAGGGAAGCTGGAAATACATGGAGAATGTGAAATGCAGACAAATTAGATGAATGAATCTGACAGACTGATGATGCGAACCGCTCCTTGAAAATGTGCTTTTGTGCGCAGTTTGTGAATGAGTGAGAAAGTGAGGGAAGAGTGAGCCAAGCACAAATCTACCAACTCTAGTTCAAAAGGAGGACGGATGTACACACACACACACACACACACACACACACACACACACACACACGCATACTCACACAGGTATACTGCTCCCAGATGAGGTTTGTTTCCACAGCAGCCAAGCCAGACAAGAGGGAGAGGTGGAGCTTTCTGATGCTGCAATTAGGACCACACTGTCTGGGCGAGCAAACAAGAATGAATATTTCAGTCCGGAGATCTCCATGGGTACCTATGGTGGGGGTCTGGCACACCTACAGGCACACGCACATACACACACACAGAAACACACACACACAGACACAACTTACCACGGCTGCCAGAATTATTCACCTCCCAATCACAGATGCCACAATTATCACATCAGTATCACTGCGTAAATGATGCCAACTGTTATGCTCATTGAACTATTGTACAAGGTTTACAATATCAGCATAAATATGCATCAGTAGGAGCAGTCACAGTATGTAGCTGCTGGTTTCCCTTTTGTGAAAATAGGTGCAACGAGCATCCAAGCTTGGCCACGTGCCAGGAACAACACAGTTCGTAGAGCAGAGGTCAAATCTCATATGCAACCTAAATTTATTCTCCTCTGTCTCGCTACCTTTCTCCCATCCTTTTTTAGACAGAGAGTACTTACCACGCTCAGTCACTTCTTTGGGCTCTTCAGCATTTTTAAACGGTGCTTCACTTCAGAAGCTACAGTGTGCACACCCTCTTCACAGCACACTCCCATTCACACACAGGACTTGTACAATAGGAGCTCTCCCTCTGGTGTGGGTTTATTGTTGATGCTCCGTACAGCCCTCCTCCTGCCCTGCCATCCTCGGCCCCATCCACTTGATTTATCGCTCTAAAATACCACTGCACTAATTAGTCAAGTAATTAATTAATAGGCATTTGCATTTGTGCATATGCAATTAGGGGGCTGGAGAGAAGAGAGTGCAGATGGGGTCCGGGAGTCTGGTGGGGGTGGGAGGGTCTGTGTGTGTATTTGTGTGTGTGTGTGTGTGTGTGTGTGTGTGTGTGTGTGTGTGTGTGTGTGTTGTGTGCGTGTGTGTGCTTGTGCACGCTGTATTTCATATTTGTGCCAACAGAAGTTTGCACTTCTTCCAGAAAGACAACTGAAGTGCAGGTCATCACCTCACTTGTCTGACAGGGAGAAAAGGAGGAAGGGAGGAGAAAGATGACAAAGGTACGGAGGTGTGGCTTGATGACTTTGAAAGGCTATTGGGTGTCATTTGACCATAGAAGAAAAAAAAGTGATGGAGAATTTGATATCTTAAAGGGAAAGAGCTTAATTTTGATTACATGCATTTAGCCTATGAAAAAGCACAGCAGGTGGCACTTACTTAAGACTAATCCGCATACAAACAGGATGCAAAGTAATTCTAAAATATCATAATTCCAAACAAGCTCTCCTCCGGCATTTCATTATCAGATCAAAGCCCCCCTGATTGGGGTTGCCTTCTGCCCAGCACTGGCTAAAGCCATGCTGTTGACATTTAGCATTTATTTTGGCAAGGTGACCTTAAGGTTGTTTGGGACTTGTGGAGAACCCCCCCCCCCCCCCCCCCCCCTCAATGCAGCTGAGGTAGGATAGGGCACCGATTTGGCTGGCAGTGAAGCTGGATGCCCCTCTACTCCCCCTCCACACACACAAACACACACACACACACTAACACAATCACCCCTCCATGGTTTGGGGTGGTGCCAGGTTACCATCCCCTCATCCCATAAGGGATAAGACACATTAGCGGATGTGCGGCATCACGGCTCCCTAGCCACAGCTGCCACACTACTTGTGACCCCAGGGATGACCCCGCAACCCCCAAAACGCTCCCTCAATTGTGGCTGTGGAGGAGATGTAGGGGTGATGCAGGCCCAAGGACATGATGAGCTTCTATCAGCTATTTCTCAGCCTCCAGGTCCCTGTTCCCTCAGTCCAGTGGGTGTCTTTGTGCCAAGTTGGACTTGGTGGTCATCGAGCTCATTTCTCCCACATTAACTCCACTAATGTCTGCTAAATAGAGAGATCTTGGAGCTGGGATGGACACAATGGAGTGAAGCAGACATACTGAGGGGACCAGGATGCTGGTGGTGAGGAATGTATATAGTCTACGCCAATGATGTGCCAACATGCCTCTGCCAGCTCCTGCCAGCACCAATCCCTTGTCATCAACAGCTCCCCCCCCCCTTCTCCTAATTTTTCATACATCCCTAGTGGGCCTGCACACCTGGGTCTCACTCTCTCTCTCTTACACTTCCTCTTACTGTGTCTCCTTCCCTCTTTCTCTGATGCTCGCCCCTGCAGGCGCCCCTCACTCAGCATTGCATGCAGGAAACACCAGCAGCATCTCTGCCAAACCCCACACATTCGGCCACAGCTACCAGTAAACATTTGATCTTCACACTTAACCTCATGAGCACCAATCCACACACACCATGCATGCAGCAGAAGCCTACACAATAGTATATCTTCTGATCTGACTAATTTGCAGCTTTGACAAGTGGGTCATCTGTGCCCGGATTTGTGCCCACAAGAGACAGAGTAAATCACAATTGGTTTTGGTTGTTGTTCCTCTGAATACATTGAAGCATAATTTGATCCAATTAGGTAAATAAATAAACAATATGCCTTCTGTTCCAGGGCCTTAATGCACTTATAATGCATCCCCATCCCCCTACCACCCTTAAACCAGAGATATGAGGGTAAACCCTGCAACTAAATCCAGTTTACCCACCTTACATTTGCTGAAGAGTTAATTCATGTAATTTTATAATAGGCTCCACAGTATTATTGTATTATCTTCTCAAACTTGTATGTGAAAATATATCCTTTTAAAGTGATGAATTGCTTGTGCAGATATGATTTTTTTTAAGCTTAACTTATTTCATATAACACTGCAATAGTATGGCTTAGACACTTTATGGGCGATAGTGAGAAATCAATACAACACTCCCTGATCGAACTTTATTGTGGCTATATTTACCTTCAATATTATCGCCATAATCGTCGGCATGGTTATTGCTGGGATACTGTATGAGCTCTTCTCTAACTAGACGAGGGAGTTTGGCAGATGAATGAGGAAATTCACAGGTTTCATTAAACAAATAGTCTGCATCCCTGGAAGCAGCAGCACAGGTCAACGATGAGTTTTGTTGTTCCACCATTTTATTTTCTCCCTTTCTCTTCTGTTTTTCCTCTTTTTTTCTGGCTGTGTGAGCTCTAGCGCGGTGACAGATGGCGGAGCCCTCCTCCTCCTCCTCCTCCTCCTCCACCTCCTGCCTCCTCCTTCTTCTTCTTCTTCTCTCTCTCTCTCTCTCTCTCTCTCTCTCTCTCTCTCCCCCTCTCTCTCTCTATGTCTCTCTTCCCCCGCGGGCAAATCTCTCTCTCCGAATGCGGGCGCATGTCAATCACCGGGCTCTCATGTGATGGCTCTTGCCGGTGACGTGCCAGCCATATGGGCGCTGGCATCACAGCCTTAACTGGTATGTAACCCCGTCCCCGGTAGCTCACGGTTGCCACACGCGCACCCACACGCACATGCACCCACGCATACATACATACATACATACATACATGCATACATGCTCACTTACTCACTTAGACATACACACAGACACGCCAAGACGCACGTTCGTTCACAAGCTCCAGTTACTCGAGTGCGCGCGCTGGGAGAGAAGCTCTTCTTAACAACCCATCAGCGTCAGAGAAAGGAAGCCGCGCGCTGCCTGCACCCATACACAGATAGGGAGCGTTGGTTCGCTCGCTCGTGCGGTCCCCGAAGATGGTCTAAAACTCAAGCGCGTGTTTTTTTTCTCCTCCCAATCCCTTGTGAAGAGCTCGAGCCGAGGTAAGTTGGAACACAAACAACAACAATTCCAAAAAGAAAAGATTCATCCTGGATGGTGAAGTGCCCGTCCAAAATGGAGGAGAAAATGAATCTAATAAACAGATGAACAGATGTCTATTAATGCAAGGTGTCATCTGTGTTATACAGTTCTAACGTGCTTTCGATCGCCTGTTTTGGTGAATTAAAGCACTGTTATCTTTTACTGTTTAAAGGTAAAAAGCTACTGGCATGAATCCATATAGACATCTAATATGTAATCGCCTCCCATATCTGTGGTTTTGCTCTGGTACCTATTGATCCACAGTATCTATGTAGTCTGTTTGAATCTGGTGATGGCACACTTTGAAATATTTTCCAACAAAAAACAAATGTCATAAATTGATAAACAAGGCAATTTGTTGTTTGTCGTTTTATTAGATTTCCGTATGAGCGCGCTTGAACAAATTCTTCCTCACTCCCCCGCTCTCCCTCTGCGTGCCCTTCAACTTTTGACATCATACCTACCTGGATTATGAAAGCTAAGATCAAATACCACGCTCGAGTCAAAAGACAAGAGTCTCCCGGTCCCGATTTCACTCCTCCAGGATCATTTACACGGAACAGTCCTGAGGCTTGGAGTAGCTCCTCACAGCATCGCGCAGGCTGTAAATAGATCCTATCGGACCCTAATTTGATTTAGAGATTCCTGCGTCTGGACTCTTAATCAGAGAAACAAAAGACAACGAGTATGCAAGAGAACAAAACAAATTCTGGGGAAGATTTTGACATCAGCTCCGTTGCCTCAGCGAAGGACGTCCTCAAGCTTAATGGGAGATTTATTGATGATTTTATCGATGATTTGCACGTTCAAGATCGCAGCAAATGAAAGGGTGGGACAACGCCATTGACTGTGACAGGCAGTGTGCAGCATGATTTATATCTGTTTGTCTAGTTTTATCTTCAACAATCTATCTCGACACAACATTGTGTAAACCACAGTCGTTGCTCTTACAGTGGAACTGTTTTTTTTTGCTAGATTGGTTAATTGTGTTTCTCGAGATGTTTTTTTTATATTTAACGAGGGCTAAAAGGATACATATGTTAAGGGTTATCGCAGACTAAAAAATGCTTTGAAATCGTGCACTCGTGCATACTGGATTATGTGTGAAATCTATTTCGTGTAAGATGCATGGTCTGTTAATTAAACGTTGTAGTGTTTTTTTTTTTTTTTTTTAATTGACCAAACCTCCTGAGCCTGAGATTTAAAAACTAGATTTTGCCCCTGGCACACCCCCCGAGATAATTAACCAACCATCACAGCCCACCTTAATGTGGGCTGCAAGTCTATCTGCTGCTGCACTATAATAATAGATGGGAAGTTAAACACACAGGGAAGAAGCCAGTGGAGCCTTATTGAAGCTGTCAAACATCACCTGTCTCTCAGTAGCCATTTTTACTGGGATGGGACTGCTCTTACTAATAAAGTGGTAGGCTGACACATTTCTTTTTCATTTTAGATGAATTAATTGGCATGTTTGTTTGATAGTTGACTGTTAATAGTTAATTGGTTGATACTAGCTCAATTGTGGTTCGTTTTAACTGAGCCTATAATGATATTTGAGGTATTTTTTTATATCTTATATATCTATATGTAGATATATACATATCTATATCTAAGTATTTGTCGCCTAGAAAAATGCATTATTATTATGATGATTATTATGACTATTATTATTATTAGGTTATTATTATAATTATAACACAATTTAAAGGTTTCATTTTGTCGAACCACCTCCTGGTTCTTCTTATAGGCCATAGTATTACAATTGCTCTCAAAGCCTTTTTACAGCTTAAGTTAGGATCTGTATGTAAGCCTTTATTTAATCATCAGCGTGACTTTAAACGGAGAACCTATCAATTTAATGAAATCCCTTTTTCCTCCTCTGAGGAGAGGTGTATGGTGTGGATGAACAGTGCTGGAATGCAGCCAGGAGTGTATATGGGCGTCAGGAGGAGTGAAAGTGGGGGCCCCCATGGGACCTGTAATGTGGCCCCTGCCGCTGGGACCCGCTGCGAGAGGACGCGACAGGGCACACGGATGACAGCAGGGAATTAAATGGGGATCCGTCTGGCTGTAACTCAGCGCAAAGCTTAAAGAGATGATTTCTCTTCTTTCTTTTTTTTAATTCCCTCCAAATTTACTGTTTATTTAATCTGTACCTTAGGCAAAAATAACGACTCGGGGATATTTTATATCAAAACGTCACTATGTTAATAATAAGTTTTAGTGACCATGCACTTTGAAATTTACATCTTTAGTGGAACTTCGAAAATACTTCTAGCCCCAATATCCGGATGTTTAGACGTGCGCAATAGTGAGTTTAACCTTAAAGCCGACTGCGTTTTTATCTGTTACGGGTTCTTGGACAGAAATGTACCTTCGTTTTATTCTATTGTATGTAGGCTCTCTGTGCATGTCCTGTGCTTGTGAGGCCTCATATTCTATTTCATTTTCTCTTTTCTCCAGATCGAGCCACAATGTTGACGAGGCTTTTCAGTGACCCCTCGCTGCTTCCCGATGTGCAGAAATACTCGGGCTGGGCGGAGGACAGCGATGACGAGGATTCCAAGCTCAAAGAAGAGGACCAGGACACCCAGGAGGACACGGAGGGATCTGAGCTGAGAGGAAGCAGCCGTACGCACTCCGAGCACGCCGGGGAAGACGACGAGGACGATGAGGTGGAGGAGGAGGACGACGACGACGGAGAGGATACAGGGGGGGACAGGCCCAAGAAAAGGGGTCCCAAGAAGCGCAAAATGACCCCGGCCCGTGTAGAGCGCTCCAAGATGCGGCGGGTAAAAGCCAATGCACGGGAGCGGACCCGCATGCACGACCTGAACTCTGCGCTCGACAATCTGCGTAAAGTGGTGCCCTGCTACTCCAAAACGCAAAAACTTTCCAAAATCGAGACACTGCGGTTGGCCAAAAACTATATCTGGGCCTTATCGGAGATATTGCGCTCTGGAAAAAGGCCTGACCTTGTGGCTTACGTCCAGACGCTGTGCAAGGGACTCTCCCAGCCCACGACCAACCTGGTGGCGGGGTGCCTGCAGTTGAACTCCCGTAACTTCCTAACCGAACAGCAGTGTCAGGACGGGGGGAGGTACGGGTCCAGCTCCTTCTCCATGCATTCCTACCCATACCAGTGTGCGCGTCTCTCCAGTCCCCACTGCCAGCCGGGTTCGGGCTCAAACTCGCATCCGCTGAGGACGCACGGCTACTCGGCTTACGATTCTCTGTACGGTGGGAGCGGATCTCCAGAGTATAACAGCCCCGAGTATGAGGGGCCCCTCAGCCCGCCACTGTGCATCAATGGCAACTTTTCCCTGAAGCACCAAGGCTCTGCGTCCCCCGACAACGAGAAGGGGTACCACTACTCTGCTATGCATTACTCCGGCCTGCCTGGCTCCAGAAACACCGGGCCCCACAACCTGGTGTTTGGCTCCTCGGGGGCCCGGAGCGGCATTCACTCTGAAAACGTCCTGCCTTACCACGACATACACTTACACCACGACAGGGCCCCAGTGTATGATGAACTGAACGCGTTTTTTCACAATTAAAATGAGAAGCCCAACGTGCGCCCCTTGCAATCAACAATCTCTACGGCACACTTTAACAAGAGTCCGCGCCGGGAAACAGACATTCTTGAGAGATGTTTTACTCGTTGTCATTAGTGTTTTCCTTTCATTTATTCTGTCTTAACATTTTTTTTTGCTATAGTCAGGGATGTAGTGGAGGGTAATCATCTAACCCACAATCGGATTTGTGCAACAGAAGTTATCCAGCTTCTAAACCTGAAATAAGTCTGTAGAAGGAAATTTGACAAACTAAGCATCATAATGTCTTTTAAAGTGCGATTTGTGTTTGTATCGGTGTCATTTGGATGACTGGAAGTTAAAGTTTACCCACTTCTTTATTTACCACTACATCACTGGCTACAGCTACACCTTGACATTGGCGGTGATTTTCTAATATTGTGAAATTAGAAATAAATCATTGAGCAAATCGTATTTACTCGCCTGTACGTGCGAGATTTGGGAGGTTGTGTTTTTTTTGGAAATAATGAAATATAAAAAAAGATTCAGAGGGAAATGCTGAACCGATAATAAAAGAAGTGCTAGTTGGGTTGTTTTAGCAGAGGCTGTTCTTCAATCAATCGTTTCGCATCTATGCAAAACCCAACGATATCACAGAGCGAGGCAGCAAGGCCCAGAAAAACACTGTATGTTTCATCAGCACTGTTAAACACTGTTGCGCGCGCACGCACGCACACACACACACACTCACACACAACACACACACACACACACACACACACACACAAACACACCACACACACACACACACACACCACACACACAACACATCTGACAAGGCTGGGGTTGCCAAAATGGTTCAACTGCCAAATAAATGAATATAGCTACAAAATACGGTGAAATCCGACATTTTTCTCATTTTTTAAAAAACTCTAATTTATTTATATTACCCTTGTTACATTGTTCTTCTAATTGGCCCATTGCACTGTATTTTGATTTCATATAAAATGGTTGGTATAATATTTTCGTTTTGATTTGCAATGATATGTTAAATTGGTTATTATTATGATTACTATTATTATCATTATTATGATTATTGCACGTATTTATTGTGTTGTTTTTTGTAATTAATGTTAGACATTGGAAATGAAGGATCCCATGTGTTGCTGAGCATTTTTTTCATAAAATTCAAGTCTTTCAACTTTGTATTCAACCAACTGTGTGGTAAAATAAAATGACAATAAATGAGACTGTGCAACGTTTTTTTTGCCACCCATTGTACAGCCTTGCTATCCGATTAAACATACAATATTAAATAACTTTCCAATATTTTATTCAATGGAAGATTGATAATCCATTTTTATATCGAATATAAATAGTGAATTTGTCTTTGAAGGATATTAGGATTTAGGAAAACATTAACCTGCAGCAGGCTTGTTACTGGATAATATGAGGCTGACCCGGTGCCGCAACACAACCTGTTCCTCACAGAGCCTCAGGGCCCTCATCTTATTAACTGGGACAGGAGGGAGAGGGCAGTGTTGTCACTCTTCCTGATGAAGTAAACTGGTGCCAATGCGTCATTTTTGCTTGGCAGACAGCTCCAATGTACAAAGCAGTCTTTAAAATGTATGGAAAGGATTTGAAATGCAGGACGAAACGTTTTTCGTCGACTTTGTTTTAGTGACTGGGGAGTACAGACTGGTTAGAGTCTGGAAACCCTGGTTTACAAATCAAAACAGTGCAGGTTAGTGGATACCGATTATTGCATTCAAGGTCAGCGGGATAACAATGGAGGTCTGCTTCATATCAAGACAAGACGCGAAGAAGAAATCTGTTCCAGCACCGTGGAGAGTATCTGTAGCAGCCGTTTGATTCAGACGGTTTGAGCTTCAAATTTGGTAAAAAATCCAAATAATCCATACAAAGCCTACTGTGGATAGGCAGCAAGAATATATTGCAGCAAGAAAATGTGCCCGTCGTTTACAACACAGTGGATGGTGAACTTTTTAGATTCGATCCCAACATCTCTGCACCTGGTTCCCTCAACGCAAAATAAATGACTTAGGCTACAGACTAAAAGAAAAGGCAAACCAATGTCACATCAAGCCACTAAGATAATCAAAACACACCCTGGGTGTTTTTTTGTTTGTTTTTTTCGATGCCTCATTTATTCCTGAGATCAGAAAATTATACTTTTTGTATGGAAAAGGTGCACTGTGCCCTTTCCGGTGGGTGTAATCTGGACCAATGTTTTGCATTTTTGTTTAGCTGTTTAAATAAAAAAATCGATAGTAGACATTCATTTTGTAAAAAAAACTCTTTTAATTCTGTAGGCCTAAATACAATAATGCACTTTGCAGTGCTGACATGACATAATATAGCTTTGACACCACTGACAAAATGTAAACATTCGTTATTTCTTTTAAATTTCTTTCTTTTCCTCTTTCTTCTTCTTTTTCTTCTTCTTTTTCTGCTTCTTCTTCTTCTTCTACTTATTCTTCTGTTTCTATAATGCATTAAACAACAGACATGAATTATGAAGTCAAACCACGTTTCATAGATTCACCTCTTGTAACTTTGAACACACGTCTCATATTTAGGCTACGTCAAACATGTTCACAGTTTAAATATAAATAACATTATAAATATATGATTTATTTTTCTGCGGCTGTTTAAATCAATTCAATCAGTCTATTGGATACATGTGAACATAACACTCACATAGCCTAAGTAAGGGTAAATAATAGCATTTCTTGGATAGCCTATATGAATATTAAATGATGTTTCTTCTTTTTTTTCAAACATGGTGACACACACACACACACACACACACACACACACACACACACACACACACACACACACACACACACACACACACACACACACACACACACACGCACACAGTGTAAGGGCAGCCGTTGCCACCCCGGCTAAGTTTGGAGCGCTGCCCCGGAACCCATATGTTCCCAAAATGTCCTGGTGCTCTCTGCTGTAAGGGCTCACACAGGCTTTGGGCGGCGAGTGATGGTGACCAGTATAAATACAAATATATATCAATAGGCTACCATTACATCCTTTATCTTAACTCAGATGATTTCCCGTGTTATTCAAAATAAAACTGCGTGGACATCATATTGGGGCTCGGCCCTGGAAGCTTGGTGTAGTTTTAATTATCAATTGCATAAACATTTAAACAAAAAAATTCTGCAGCAACTGAACAACAACAACAAAAATTTGCTAATAATTTCCTGCCAATCATCAGTACTTTACATGCACATTTTTGAAGTTTGGATGGTATAACATTTAGCAAAAATTCACTTTTGGGGTATTTACCACAAATTGGAAGAAAATAGTTGTGTGTTTGTGTTAGTAAATAACCCGGGCAATTTCGTTTAACAAATCATCCCATTGTGGAAAGTTTTGGGAATATTTAATAACATAAACCATATAGTAGCCCATACGTGTGGCTTGTTCCTGCCGCCTGCTTATTCCCCTTAAAACGACATTTTATTTTTTCGAGGATATCTTCATTTTCAATTTAAAAATAAATTAATTTCTGGAGGTTGAGTTTACACTTAACACTTGTGGGTTTATGGTTCTGCAAATTTTGTTCTGTGCACTTAACAAATAGGCAATATTAACAAAAATATATACACCTCTAATCATGGCAGGGCGTTTAATAGTGCGTAGAATATTTTATAATGACTCTTAATAATGGAATAAAATCTGATTTAAGTTTCGTTTTTGTTATGTTTGTTTTTCTTTTCTTTTTAAATGTCTGTAATTTTTAGGTTCAATATAAAACCACCACGTTAAATTACATACAGTATGTTCAATTTGGCAGGAGCTCCCACCTGTGAGTGCATTCGTTTAGTAGAAGTCCCGGGTGGGAATCAAACATGCAGTTCTGCAGTTTAGGCTGATTTCAAACCGACCAACCCAAAGCTTGTGTTTCACTTTTGTGTTCATTTTAGGCCTGTATGTTTTTTGGCCTAATCAGCAAAGAAAAAAAAGTTGCTTACATTTTTGTATGAGATAGCCCAAAAGAGAGGTGAGCAGTGGGAGAGGGCATCTATCAAAATCCTCCCCGAACCCCCCACCTCTTCCTCCACGGTCCGGAGAGAGAGAGAGAGAGAGAGAGAGAGAGAGAGAGAGAGAGAGAGAGAGAGAGAGAGACTGGCAGGCTGGCGGATGAGAGCCGTGCCAAGTCCCTTAATGTTCCCCAGCAGCAGCACCAGGAGCTCCGGAGAGGACAACCCAATGTGTGCGCCAGTGTGCCAGTTCACCGGGCCAAAGTGGGCACTGCTGGGAGGAGTCGATGTTTCTTTCCTAATTTTGCAGCATCTGTTCATTATCCAGGACGTTTTAAAACGAGAGCGCTCATCCTGAGTAACCCTTTGCCACACGCACGCAATCATTCTCTCTCTCTCTTTCTCTCTCTCTCTCTCTCTCTCTCTCTCTCTCTCTCTCTCTCTCTCTCTCAAACACACACACACAGGCACTTTTGTGAAGAGTTGGCCTATGAATATGCATATTCCCTTCTAACGTTATGTTGTACATGAGCTCATGCATTGAAAGGTTGTGTTTCATCTTTAGAATTCAACTGTGGTTGTTAACAGTCCTTGTGGCAACCTTGCAAGAAATCCGACTAATGGCATACACACACTGAAGCCAAATTTGAAAGAACTAAAATGCCAACATTTTGATTAAGTTTGATTAAAATTGCAGAACGTTTTTCAGCTTTGAAGGAAAAATGGTTTAGCTCAGCAAAATGTGTTCTTGTGTGTGTGTGTGTGTGTGTGTGTGTGTGTGTGTGTGTGTGTGTGTGTGTGTGTGTGTGTGTGTGTGTGTGTGTGTGTGTGTTGAACTAATTACAAAGATATGTCGCACCTTTCTTCAATAAAGACAAAATTAGATATGTTGTATCCGAAGAAGGAATTCGATGAAGGAATTCACAGGTGTTTTGTATATTACATCACCAGCTGAGGGATTTAGGTTCATTATTTCCACAAACTTTATAGAATCATTTCCCTTGTAAACGTAAAATAATATTTAAATACTTTATTTGCTACAATTATGTAGTCTGACTGGTAACTTGCATTTGCAGTCAGTCTTAGACTTAGACTAGAAAAAAACTTCCAATGACACTGTGTGCTCCACTCAGGATGAAAAGTGACTGAATGAATCTCGCTGTTTAAATTATCATGTTCATGCCCACTCTTTTTCTCACTCAACTTGGTAAGGAAAAAAAATCAAGAGTGTTTGTCCGACATAACAGTCAATAGTGCGATTATCAAAATGTCACAAGTGTTATGGTGTGAATTCCAATTAACGTCTAGCTAAAATAATAACCCAGTGTTTTTACAAAATGCAGATATCAGATTATAATATGGATATTAAATATTTGGGGAATAAAGGTATTTAGGAGTCAGTGCGGGGGGGGGGGGGGACGATAATCTGGTCAGGAGATTGTGAGCATTTGCAATCTGTCAGTGATTAAAAAACAAACCATCAGGCACTACTGTTGAAATGGACACAGATTTGATTTGAAAAAAAATACACACCCATAACACATGCATTTGAATAATTTACTTCTACAAAGATTGCACATTGTTAACGTATCTGGCATTGCAAAACAACGCACTGAAAACTAAAATGTTACATGTGTACAGAGGAAACAATCGTGCAGACTTTGGCCAACCTTTTTGCCAGACTGTTTGCCAGTGCCCCCACATTGCCAGACAAGGGAACGGGCCTGTCACTGGCAGTCCATTCAGAGGAAATTCCACAACATCTGTTTGTTATCACACAATGGTGCACGGTGCAGCACGGGCAGTGGGGCAGAAGACGAGGCAGAAGCTAAACTAAGAGTGTGCTACTGCTGGAGGTCCTGCCAAGGGAGAAACAAGGGCTGCAGGAGGAGGAGGAAGGGGGAGGAGGGGGTAGGTTGGGGGGTAGGGGGCAGGGAAAAACCGGGTAGCGGGGGTGAAAAGACAGAGGTGGAGATCCGGGTGAGCGCCAGGTAGGTTTCAGGCCTTTGGCTGGTGGCCAGAGGTCTGGGTTGTGCCAGATGTTGACATGTAGGAAAGTATTTGTTCTGAGAGTTTGACTTCAGAGTGTGAGAAAATCTTCTTGACCTGACCGACAGCTCTCCTTCATCCTAACAGAAGCCCAGTTCCAGTATGTTCCGAAGGGTCTGGCGGCTGGGTGTGGCTGGCCCCTGTTTAGGAGGTTAAGTAGGAGTGTGCACAGGGACACAACTGGATCAGAGGGGGGTCGTTGCTGGTCTGCACAGATGGCATGTGTGTGTGCGTGTGTACGTGCATGTGTGTTATGATAGGGTTGGATGATGCCCTGGTCACATGGGCAGCAGTAATTGGCCTCCATATTGACCAGTTTGCAGCGCTGGGGGGCGGGCAGTCTCCCAGCTGGACCTGTCAGATGGCATCGCATCCACCTCACTGATCACCCCCCGGACGACCTCCGTACCTCTCCCCTTTTCCTTTCATCTCTCCCTTCTCCTTCATCCCTCTCGTCACCTTTAATCTTCCGTTGCCCGCCTCTGCTGCCATCCCAGGGATGACCTGCTCTGTCCATCACCGCCGCTGTCAACTTTCCACAGCTACTGCAAACTTAAAACAAGTAGGACTCTGTACTTCAAAGTTTTAGCCTCAACTGAACATATTTTCTTCCTAAACAAGACACACGTTTTCTATGTTTTGGTAATCAGCATTGGTTGATTAGGATGGGAACGTAATTCTCATTCAATTTTAATTCTTCAATAATCTTCCTGAAACAATTTCTTCTGATACACCTGCTGCCTGGAATGAATTGACTGACACTCATTGTTGGTCTCATGTGAAAAATGCATGTGGATTTTTCTCCCGTACGTGTGCTAAACCTACAAAAAAGAATAACTCTTTGCTGGGTTGGTATGAAGCAGATCATCTTAAAAATCCCCCGAAGCATCTTGAAAAAAGGGCTGATCAATCTAGAAATATCAACAAAATGTCATTTCAGTCCAGCAACATTACAAAACAAGCATTTGATTTGAATTCAAATTGGTGCACTTATTTCAAGGAAAACACAGATTTTTTTCTAATACAGACCTTTTGTGTTTGACTGACTTTTAGCGTGGTATCACCCTCCCACAAGGAGCAGTAATGGAGTGTGTTTTGCTGTGAGATGCCCGACTGTGAGGAGTTAGTGCTATAGAAAGGATTTCATCCCAGACTTGGCAGGGGAGGGTCTCTGGGTACGTAGAGAACAATCGTCTCTCCTTCGGTCCTGTCAGCCAGCAAACACAGAGAGCTGGCACACGCTCAGTGGGAAAAGATCGGGAGTGACAAGGGGGATGGACACACACAGTAACACACTGGCACACGCTTGTACCCGTCCTTTCCTCACAGTACCAAAATGGGTTCTGATGATGCCACTGGGGATTATGGAATGACTGGATGGTTCTGCAAAGTGGATGGGAGGACCTCATGAAAATAGTCTGTAAAATGACCACAGTGTTAGCCTACTGTCAAACCAACAGACAGACAGAAAGGGAGGGAGAGTGGAAGAAGAAAGAGGAAAACAGAGGCAGTTAAAGAGAGGGAGAGACTGGCAGAGCAACACAGCGCCTGCCATGCATGCTCGCTCCTCTGCTAGGGAAACGTCACATGAGAATACATGTTTAAGAGTTGATGTGTATGTTCAATATATATCCTGCACCTCCTTTTGCTTTCTGTTTATCTGAAAACATGTTGATGCACAAGTGTGTGCATGTATGTGCGCCTTTACATGTGAGCAAGAAGGAGGAGGAGGAGGAGGAGGGGGGGGGGGGGGGGGGGGGGGGGGGGGGGTATGCACGTTCAAATTCTGCGACATCTGTTCATTACAACTAGAGTGTGTTTATTTTTATACAGCCAGCCACAAGCAGAGAGCTCGACTGGCACCGCTGGTTAATGTACCAGCCCGCTACGACGGCAAAGCAAATGAAATATTAACTGGCAGACACAAAGAATGAGGAGAGGAGCTAGGACAAAGGGAAAAGAGGAAAAATGATGAGATAATATGTGACAAAAACGGGCACACACAGTGTCTCCACTCTGATCTAATTACGGGAGAGACACAATCAACAGATCACAGTGGAAAGGCCTAGAAAACAGCACTCTATACAGTATGTGTTGCTGTGAGATAGGAAAAGAACAGGTGAGGCTTTATGAAAACAGGTTGCCGGACATGAATATGTTCATGTGCTAACCCTCTTCATACCAAAATCAGAGCAGCTTACTGCAAATGTGCAACAGGAAATTGAAAAAAATTGAATATCTGTTTAAGCTACAGAGGACACTGAAAACCAAATAATATAACATGGAACAAGCTAGGAAATAACCAGAACAAGTTTAAACCCTACTTAAATATGAACGTCACTTCCTATTTGAGGTAATAAGCATCTTAAAATGTGTTGAGAGGTTTGGGATGCCAAGATGGCCCACACAACATTTTAGAAGGTCCTTTGTGTCCACAGCTGTTAAATTTCATGATATTTGACATCCGTGTTTGATCTTGTCTTATTTGTATTTTATTGGTCTTGTTTAATACCTTCCGTTAGGCCTTTTTATTAGTGGATCAAATTGTACTGATATTGTTTTTGTCCTTTAACACTGCTTCTGGGATAATGTGTGTTAGTATTTTAATATTAATATGTCTTTCATATGTGGTTTGTTGTCACCAAACGTGTGAAGTTTTTGTACTTTTTTTTTTTTTTCTTAGGTGACAAACTAGTTTCCTTTTAGGGGATTTACTGTTATCTATGCATGCGTTGTTGGAAGAGGAAGTGTCTGGAAGTGTAGATGAAATGCTCAGCGTGACATCTGCTGAGGCTACAGTGTTTTAGTTCAGTCACTCTGTCCTGCTTCAACGCCACAACTCTTGACCAAGAGACCAACGGTAGCAGACTAACCCGACCCTAACAACCCTCTAATCATCCTAAGCAACCAGACCTTTGCATCAACAAGCCCCCCTGCACCACCCCATCCCCCCCCGTCCAACCCCAGACCCACCACTGCCCGGATCCACTCCCATGCTCCCATGCTCCCCTGGGACGGCCTGCTCTGGAATGCCGCTCATGGGGAAGAATCTTGCTGCAGGCACTCAATATGTCACACGTGTCTCGCAGAAAGAGAGAGAGAGGCAGAGAGAGAGAGAGAGAGAGAGAGAGAGAGAGAGAGAGGTGTGGCAGGTATGGTGTAGTACTTTTGCAAGGCAATGACAGGTTGTCTCGGTTTATGTTTTTACATGTGTGTGGTTGTGTGATTGTGTGTGACAGATTCCCAGATTAAAGGGTTTAGATTAACAGGCTCAGGACGCAGTGCCCCGCTCTGAGCAAAAGGGAATTAGGATGGCATTAACGTCTCCTCTGCACCAGCACATTAGCCATTCATTACTGTGTGTTTGCACAATCAGTACCAGGCGGCCCCTCATTCCCCTCTGTGTTATTGCATTCATGACAATGTTAACATGTCAGGATGTTTTGTTATTCGTAAACCATTAGCAAGACTATAATTCAACTAACACTTATCATCAGGCAATTGTCACTAGTGCTTTATAGCCGTGCATGCATGCCATTATTATCAGTATGTTTTTTATTGTCACTTGCCATACTTGGATAGACAGCAATGTCAAACTACATAAAGAATTAAAATGTCTGATTTCTGTAACACAACACTATATCCTCTGTTTTTTTAAAGTGCTGTATGCATGTTTTCACATCAGTTAATCATTATCATATCAAGTGTGATTGCTGAAAAGAAACGCAGTCAAAGACAAAAAGCTTTGTGAGCCGCAGCTGGTCTCCACACTGTATTGAACTTTGTG
Source organism: Etheostoma spectabile (assembly GCF_008692095.1). Taxonomy (NCBI): domain Eukaryota; kingdom Metazoa; phylum Chordata; class Actinopteri; order Perciformes; family Percidae; genus Etheostoma; species Etheostoma spectabile. The sequence goes on along the minus strand of NC_045747.1, from coordinate 14,750,204 downwards.
CATCATTGTGTCAGAAATCTGCAATTGCTCTGTGGCTCCTAACATGTGTGAGGTATCCCAACACATGTTGGTCAGGGTAGGGTTGGTCTGGAGGTTAGAGGGCCACCCGCATTGGGTTTTTTTAAGCAGAAATTGCACAGAGACATAAATCAGAGCCAGCAGAACAAAATTGGTGTATTTAAGATGGTTTAATACTTGTTTGGGCAAATATATGTGATTATATACAGTACATGAACATTGGAATGGAACAAGTCACCATTGCCAAATAAAAATACAGAGAGCCAAAGAAAGACTGAGTGGAAAATAAAAGAGTGGATTGTGTGAGAAATGCTTTTTGGTTTTTAGTACTAATATTTTAACATCACACAAATGTCTATTTTCACTGAGCTCCAAATTAATTCTTCCTTCTATAATAAATGACATGTTTGTGTTGTCCTTCTTGACCTTTCTCCAATTCTACTAAACTAAACTAAAGAGCATTTTTAAACATGAAGCTGAAATCCATATCCCATAACAATGTGAAAACTGTGTCTGAATGTACAAGGGGTCTGTTTGCTAACATGTTCAGCATTAAAGGTTACTGTAGCTTTGAGAAGCAACATCCTGTTAGTCCCAGGAAGCATTGTAAATGTGGTCTGAAATTTAAGAAATGCTATCAGTACTATGGCGTGAAATACTGGCTACAATTATTTTCAACCATTTGCCACAGTTTATAATAAACATGCCAAGGTGTCACAATAGATCTGGCATTGTTAAATTGATGTTTAAAAATGCAACACCGTGTTAAAGAAGATGAGAAACCACAAACAGAATAACATTAAAGGCATGGCATAACTCTCAACTGCAAACTTTTCCATGTTTGCTGTGTGTGTCACTGTGCCAAGAGAGATGTGAAGACATGGATTGACACACCATCTCTCCTCCAAAGCCTAACTCCTCAGCCTAGCCAGATTAAGGGATTACCAGGCAAGGCGAGCGTTAAAGCCGGCTAATTCTCACCCAAGCACAGAGAGCTAAGGCTACCCAGAGCCCTGCGGAGCCCCTCTCTCCTCAGAGCAGCTGTGTGATGGAGGAAGGGACGGAGCTGCTTCCCTATAAGAAACCGGAGAAATAGATTAAGAAACCAAAGCATCATTAATATAAAATTCTCCTGATGGCACTGATCATTTTTTTGTCAATAAGTACAGACCACTATTCGTTCACAAACAACCAAACAGTGTGTATAATAAACTGTAAAACTGTGAATTTCATATTTATTGTTTTAATTAATGCATTATTGTATTGTTCTCTCTACTTATTTTTGCACCGGTCAATGCAGTTATTCGTGGCCTTTGCTGCATTGCTGAAATATGTTTCTGTTCATTTTCCCTTGTTTTTGCTCGATCATGTGATTTCTTTTCTTTACTGTGTCCTACTCTTACTTGCTGCTACAATGAACCAAATATCAAATAATCATAAAAGTTTCAGGCAAACAGAACCTAATACAGTAGAAGCCGTGCACTAAAGGAGATCTTAAGTGTTAATGTGATTATCTCTTGCAGTTACAGTGATCAGGCAGCTCACACAGATTTACTAAACACAGCAATATCACCTGTAAACACTAACATAAAATAAAGGTGTTTACATTTTTTCTTTACCTATGTTATTTTATGACATAAAACAAGAAATATATGTTTCTTAGCTGTAGAAAATTGACGTTGAGTATAGTTGAATAATAAGAAAACATATGTTTTTGTCTTAAACATGACTGATCTTGTGTTTTTCAATAAATGTTCCTCTCACTGTTGCTCCAGCAAAGCAAATCTGCGTCTGTCATGCATTGATGAGCAGTACCTGTCAAACCGTTCACTGTGTTTTTCCAGGATCTTTGCTGCTGTTAGAGGTATATCATATAATCATCAACATGGAAGTCAACAAGAAAATGAAGTACCCGACCAACCAATCATTGGGGCACAGAATACATGTAATTTCTCGTTTTTATTTGACAGAGATCATAGGCATTGACCATCCACGCCAACGCTTTACAACAATATTTACTACTTCAGTTGGATAAGGGTTGGAAATTTAGTGGGACACAAAGACAGACATTGAGGCACGGGAACAAGATTTCCCAACAGTGTTGCATCACAAACACATAACCTTTTGTCTTAGGTTTCTGTGCACTTTGGAGACCGAAAGCATGCAAACGACATCCATCTCAGTTCATGTACGGTAAACAGGAAAGGCAATGAAAAAGAGGGATAAAGACAGAGGAAGAGAGGGGCCATGGCTTGGGCGCGTGCTCTCTAGCGGGCAGAGGACAATGCAGAGCTGGCAGAGTCGGTGCCTTGTGCCAGAGGGAATAAAGTGCCACATGGTGCCCCTTATGAGCAGGGCCAGCCTGGAGGGGGATGTGGGCCACAATGCATGTATGCGTGTGTGTTTGTGTCTGCTTTTGCGCATGCACATGCATGTACGTGTGTATGAATGACCATCCATCCATACCGTAGCTAAAAGAAAATAAAGATGTATCTAAGTTTTGAATGTAATATTATGTAGGTTCACGTGTGTGTTAGAGCGCAAAACCAGTTGGGGTGTGTGTGTGTGTGTGTGTGTGTGTGTGTGTGTGTGTGTGTGTGTGTGTTTGTGTGTGCGGGGGGGGGGGTTCAGAGAGGTGGGGCACAGGTGTGTGTGTGTGTGGTGTGTGTGTGGACCAGGTTGCACTTGTGGGGACCAAAAACTGTGAATACATTATACTTATGGACCTGACAGCTTTGTGGGGACAAATGCTGGTCCCATATCGTTAAGGGGCTTTTTGAGGAATAAGACTTGGTTTAGGATTAGGGTTAGAGTTAGGTTATGGTTAGGGTAGGGTGAGGTTAAGGTTAGGCATTTAGGTTTGATGGTTAAGTGTAGGGTAAGGGGCTAGGAATGCATTATGTCAATGACTGGTCCCCCACAAAGATAGCCAGACACGACTGTGTTTGTGGGTGTGTGTGTGTGTGTGTGTGTGTGTGTGTGTGGTGGTGTGTGTGCTTGTGCACGCTGTATTCATATTTGTGTGTGTGTGTATGGGGGGGGGGAGTCCCAGTTCCCTTTTGCATCTTAAATTCCTCAACATCTGTTCAACCCTTCTCCGCGGTAGCAGCAGCGGGTTGTGATGTCTGTATGTGTGTGTGTGTGTGTTCATGTTTGTGTGTGTGAACGGGTGCATATGTGTGTGTGTTGAGTGTTTGTGTCTGTCTGCAAATGTGCATGCTCTGCTGAAGGTGCTGGTTGTTACCCGCACGTTAATTAGAAGGAGAAAGAGACTCATTTTCAACAATACTTGCAGGTAATGTGAAGCGTTCGCAGTGAATACAAAAAGAGACCCATTCACCTCCAAAAGCAAAGCAAGGTCTCCTCTGCTCCCCGGACATTGCAAGTCCAGTTCAAAGCCTTTGATCAAAACTCCAATAAGTGTTGCAGGTCTCTCTGTTTCTCTAACTGAGACATGACAACCCTGAAGTGTTCCCCTTATCAAACACAGAGCACAGAATGAGAACTGTGGCTGAAGAAGGCCAACATGCGAACCAAGTAGGTCAACCTAAATGGCCCAGGAGTGTGTCCTAGCTAGCATCAGTACGCCTGAGTGGATTAAGCACAGAAGTCAGCAAGAGATGTGGGTTAGCATTAGCATGCCATGTGAACATATGAATGTGGAATGATAAAGATTTTTGAAATGAAATATTTAACTCCTGTGTGCCATCTCCTGAGCAAGAGCGACAGGAGTTCCAAAGCACAAACACACACAGCTCTGGGGCTCGTTAGTGATGAAAAGTATGTTTTTCAAAGTATCTTACAAATTTGAGTTACTTCATTTCATGTTTCTTTACACTGCTACTCCACTACATTTTAGGGCCAAAAACTGTACTTTTAACTTTCATTTCAACATTTTAACAATCGGCTGTGATTAATACATACTTTACATGTGAAGAATTTACATATTATAACACATGACATCATCTTAAAAATATGATGTTTTGTCATAGAGTAGATGAATACACATAAATAAAGCAATACATGAAGCACAGAAACTGCACACTGGGACCTCTTAGACAGACACTATCCATTCGGCACCCCTCACTAACCCGGTGCCAGTCTTATGCCACCTTGATGCCAAGCCTGCCAAACTTATGTCACATCAGAGCAGACCCTGTGTCAACTCCTAACAGTACATATGCCAACCCGATGCCCTCCACATGCCAACCTCATGCTGCATCGGTGGCAATCCTCAGACAACAATATGCCAACGATGGACCTCTGCTTGGCCCAGTGTGCATATCCCTAGGTGGCAGACACCGGGAGACACTGTATGGAAGTGTAAAAGGTCAAAAGTCACTTAGTGAATTAGGGTTCAAAGACAATTCTGTCGATTTGGTTCTTCTTCAGTGGATGCAATTAGCAACGAAATCCAGCTCCCAAGCCTCGCTTAAGCTCTAATCTCAGAGTCTGTGGGTTCCTTCCAGTCTGCCTGTCTACCAGCCTGTCTCCCACCAAAGCCCCTTACCTCTGTCTCTCTCTCCTGATGCCTGCTGGCACTTTTGGGAGCAGTGCCCCTCCAATCCCCCCCATCCTCCCCTGCCTCTATACCTCCTCCTCCTCTGGATGCCAGCCGACGGCCCTCACAGTGTGGCACGCCATCTGCTGCCGCCCGCCCCGGCAACCCATCCACCCTTCCCCTCCTCGCTAACTCAACCCCCCACCCCAGCAGACAGCAGCTACCCACAATCCCCCTCTGCCTCAGCCGCGCGGCGCAGAGAACAGGAGGCTTTCGCACAGATCACTTCACCCCCGATGCCCCCGCCAGAAAGGAGGAAGCTGGGTAAAGAGTGTGTGTGTGTGTGTGTGTGTGTGTGTGTGTGTGTGTGTGTGTGGGTGTGGTGTCAGGGGCCTTACAGACAAAGTAGTAGTCAAGCTTTTAGTTGTGCTTGTAAATAAAAACACCACATACTGTACACACATGCAGATAAACACATGGTACTACTGCCATTTTTGTTTTCTTGCTGAATAGGCATTTGTATTCAAAAGTTATCTATTATCTGTAAACACACTCAGAGCCAAGATTTTTTGTTCACTCACACACATGCACACACGCACACACACTACTTAAAGGGACAATCAGTATTTGTTGGACATTTTTTTGTATTTTTACAGAAAAAGGAAAGTTTGACCTATGGAAGAATTTTGTTTCTTTATAGATCAGATTTGGAAATATTGTTTGTTTACTGCAGTTTCCAGTTAAACAAAAATATCAATGAATTACAGATTTATTGTTTTATTAAAATATCAGAAAATCAGTTTGGGAATGAGAACAGGTTCCTGTCTGTTTCAGTGTTCGGGGGACCTACACATTGCATTTGGATCCCACAATGTGCCATTAAAGCATGTTTCCAATCTAGATGTTCTCACTGTCACACACACACACACACACACACACACACACACACACACACACACACAATAATTATTAAGGTTTATTATTTTTACTGAACACAACACGCATGCCACAGGGGTAGCGGACATGACAGTGAATCGTAAAACCTTTCTATGGATACACACACACACTTTCACACACACCCTCTCACACACCCCCACACGCACACACAGACACAACCACACACACACAGAAACACACACACAAACTCTGCTGGGGATCTGATAGAGGCTTTGTGGCAGAGCTCTCTGATCACTGTTTAGCTTTAAAAGAGAGAGAGAAATAAGATGAGAGACATCAAACTATAGCAGAGAGAGAGAAAGAGACAGAGAGACAGAGAGTGTGAGAGAAAGAGAGAAAAAAAAAGATAGAGAGCAGTTCTCCATCCATCTTGTGTGGGTATGGAGCCTGATGGCTGGCACTCTATCCATCAATGAGCGCAACATTAACTCTCTGGATCAGAACCAACATCCCCAGATCTCTCTCCATCTCTCTTCTCCTCCCCTCATTCTGCTAAATACACACACACAGACACAGACACACACACACACACACACACACACACACACCAATACATTAGTATTCCACTGCTATCCATGAAAAACCTCAACATCCACCTCTACCTTTCCTCATACACACACACAGAGTTGGTTTCTGTATACATTCAAAACTCTCCCACTTGGTTGAAAATCCAAAGCCTATTTTCATATTTTTGTATACCCTCTCGCCATCGTTACACACCGCAGCACCTAAATAGCTAACCTCCTCAGCCCCTCTGATGTCTAGCTTTTCTCGATTCACCTCCTCTTTTCTCCTCTCCAGATCTCCTCTCTGCTGAGCTGCCTGATCCGCTCCTCTCTTTGTCTCTCTCCCAGTTGGTGTTAATAATTTAACTACTGAGCTGCTGCAGAGCTGGCTCCCATCCAGGCCTCAGATTGGCACTGTCTGTCTATTTATGACACTGTGTGGCGATGCACATGTGTGGGATGTGCAAGAGTGAGAGGACTGTCTGTGTGTGTGTGTGTGTGTGTGTGTGTGTGTGTGTGTGTGTGCACGCGCGCGCACACGTGTTTCCCTATTAGACTTCAGCCAAAAGCAAATTAGCCTCCAAAGCCACAAGACTGTCACCTGAAATTGAAGTTAAAAAGAGAGATGTGTGTTTCAATCCGTTATTCATCTTGTAGGACTGTATAACCTAACTTTTACAACGTGGTTTGTAGTAATGTGGTGAGTAGGGGACATCCACAGCATGCTGAAAATTACATTGTTTACAACAATTTGGCTGACATTTACAATCTTAATGTTATTTTTTTAAATACTGTGTTAAAATATGATATATTGTATTGTGTACTCCCCTGTCAACCTGACATCAAAATCAAGAAAAATAAAAAAAACAGCATGTAGACACCAATACAATAAGGTACCTCTCTTTTGTAAGATGAACAAATTCATAGGCCAGATGAAGCTCAAATCTTCACTGAATTTCATAGAACAAATCACAGCAATCACAGATCAAGGAAATAGATAGAAAGAGAGACGTTTTACCTTTACAAAGGGAGGAAACGTGGAGCATCAAGAGCAAGGCACCTGGGCAAGCAACTGGGGATAGAATGTCCAATAATCCATGCAGCAAAAAAAGAGAGGTTTTTATTATAACTCATTGAAAAATAGAAAATCCCTGATTTAAGGAGTAGCTGAGCAGAGAAGGAGCTAGGTGACCTCCAGGAACAATTACGTTTTCCCATGACATGTACAAATAGGCAAAATCTAGTATACAATATGCAAAGGACAGAGATGTTTCTTTTAGAGAAAAATAATAATTGATTTTGGAATATTTTTGTTGACTAACATGAATAAATAATTTGAATAGTTTCTCATATTCAGAACAACAGTTTATTCATGACGTTACATTGTTCCACTTTATCAACAAAAATGCCCTGCAGCCAGCCTCCCTTCACCAAAAGAGGTTGTACAAATTTGAAGAGATGTAACTTCTTTTTTTATTTACGCACTAAATGATAAAATGCATCAATTCTTTCTGTCAAGACTCGCCGTGATGATCTCAACAACAATTCTTCAAAATCTGGTCCTGCGCATTACCTGAAAACACTCAACACACCACGGATTCAGCTTATCTGAAAAAAAGAAGTGACATTTCGGAAGCAAGTATGTGACATGGTGTGAATCTCGATGCCACCTCCCACACCTCTCACCCTCCTACAATCCTGCCCACAAGACATCTCTGCTGGGTAAAATCAGTGCAAGCCGCTCAAGATATTCATTTATGCATCTCTGGTATCATCAATCATCCTTAGAACCAGAAGTCATCCGTTTTAAACATCAGTTACATTACTGAGTAATGAACAAAATTTGTGAGTGCATTTCCTAAGGGCTTTTTTTTGTCTTAAATCGTAATGATGTAAACCCGAAGACTGGGAATTTTGTCTTCTTTTTTTTTTTTTACCTTGCCTTACTTAATCTTTGCATACGTTGCGTTACACTTTTACACTTAGGATGGTTTTGTTTACCACCAATGCATCTGTCAGAGTCTTAAAATATCTGTACACTTGCAAAGCTGGTGTGGTGACTCAATGGGTTGATGTGCTGTTAAGGCCTCCACAAGGATTCATAGTAAACAGACATATGCAAAGCCGCCCACCGCTCCACCTTATCTAAATTTGATAGCTCATAAGGGCCTTCCGCACTTGCCGGAAAAACATAAACCCACCGGGAATGGCTGCATGCACATGGAACCTGCACTGTCATTAATTTCAGAGATAGACGGAGGTCAGAGTACCAGGTGGTATTTGTGTGTCTGTGTGCAAGCATGTGTGCAGGCTCGCATGGCAGTAGATGTGTGCTCACATGTATGTGAGTATGCACGTCAGTGGGGGAGGGAAACATGCATGTGCACGCACACACATACACACACACCGGTGTTGACAGGTGGCTGTGGTAAAAAGGTGGTCCCTGAGCTGGGGTCTGCCTGTCTCTGGCTGAGAGAGAGAGGAATAAAAAGCTCCCAGCAGCTGTCGCCCTAATTCCTCTAACACGGTGCTTGTGCTCTGATTAGAAAACAGATCTGGCCTCTAATTTACTCCTGACACCAACTAATGCTCTATATCTCAATCGCTTCGTCCCCGCTCGCCACTGGCCTGCATGGCTGGACACACACACCTAGTGACTCAGAGGGCTAAGAGACGTGCAGGTATAAAAGCACATAAAACAGCAGCTGAGTATGACAGAGAGCCCTGTACTCAACTGGTGTCACCTCGACATATCACCAGACCCACTGCTATTCACATACAAGACTGGGATTGTTCCTCCTTCTCAGTTAGGAACATAGCTAACCAGGCCTGAAGAGTCAAGTGTGTTGCTTCACGGCACCCTGAGCTATCAAATTTCATGTGTGTAAACCCCTTGCCACAGAAAATGTCAAAACTGTTAACTACCAAACTAAAACGTTTTTTAGCTTGTAACACCTTAAACTGAAGCCATGTCTACTTTCAATATTTAAACAAAAGTTTTGTATGTCTAATGTTTTTCTCTGATTGTTTTATATAAGCAATCTTTGAGCTCTAAAACGTACATTCCGGTATGTTACATAATACATTTGGCAGACTTTTGTGAAGAGAAAACACTCCAAACTGTGAGAAGGGGTCAAAAGTACTGTAGACTGTGCTTTATTTTCAGGAGTCACAAGCCAAAGATATTGGAAATTGCTAATCTAGATTTTAAAAGGGCTACATGCTGGTGTGCTTATCTGGTCTTCTTTTTTCTTGATTAAAGGCAGATTATTTCAACCCTAGAGTATGACCCTTTTCTGAGAAAATCCTACGGAAGACAGTTTAAAAAATGTTAATACAAAAGACAAGAAGGGAGAAAATATAGTTGCATATAGAAAAGTTGAAAAGACTATGTGAGAGGATGATAAGTAATGTTCAGTGCTGCCAGTTTTACTGCCAGTGGAGGAGGAGGAAGAGAGGCCGGCTGGGTGTTTGGATGCCGTGACAGGGTTGGCCCAGCAGGGGGCAGAGGTGTGATGCAGGGGGTGGGAGGTGACAGCTCAGTGTCACACTGCTCACTGGGTGTCACCTCACCAGGCTGGAGAAAGAGAAAGAGAGAGAGGAGGGAGGAAGAAAAAAAAAGAGAGAAAGAGAAAGTAGGAGATCTATCTTAATCTGTATGGGTGCACGTTCTTGTATTTCTATCTTTGTGAGGACTTGAGCTTTAGACCAATAGAACATTTAGAGAACATGAGGACCTTTTGGATGGTCTTAACTTCCTCAAAAGGCTGTTTGAGGGTTAAAACTTGTATTTCGGTTTAAGGTCAGAATTAGATTAACAGTAAGGTTAGGGGAATGCATTGTGAACCCATAGGCCTACTTGATGATGTTCCTGATAAGAAAATAAACATTAAACCACCTTAAAAAATACCTAGCTTAATGTGTGTTGTTGTTTGGGGTTTGTAACAGACATCTAGTAAGGTTTTTCTTTGTGTGAGTGACCGCCGGTGTGTGTGTGTGTGTGTGTGTGTGAAATCCTTTTTATTTCCTCTTTCTTCTCTCTCTGTCCCCTGTATCTGTCTCCAGGGACTCACTTGGCATCTCTCCCTTTTTTTAATTCTTGCTCCACACACAAGATGGTTGCACACGCACATGCACACTAACACGCACATGCACACTAACACACACACACACACACACACGCACGCACGCACGCACGCACGCACGCACGCAGGCGGGCAGGCAGGCAGGCACACACACGCACGCGCGCGCGCAATGAAATACACCCACACAGTTGCCCCACGTCCGGTTTAAATGCGACTTACACGTTTCATTTTCCCATCACTGTCATCTGAAATATTGGAAAGGAACGCACAAACACATACGAGGGACATCAATGATACGGTGCAAGTTGAATTCAAAGAGATAAACACAAAACACACACACACACACAGTGATAGACTGAGATGCTTAAAGCCTCCCAGGAAACACACTCACTCCCAGACACACACATTTCATCACTGACAGTAGCTGAGAGACATCTCTGCCTCTCTGAATACAAATCCAGTGTGAAAGAAAACACAAACACACACACGATGAGCCCTTTAAAACATAAACAGAAATCAAGGAAGTAAAAGGACATGAACATTCCACATTTATGTTTTATTTCGATCCCTAATAGCTGCTGCTTTGGTTTCAAACCGGCACAGTAACACAACTGTCAGCAGTGCTCACACAGCCAGCCGCACGAATACAGGTTCCCACAACATACCCTGACAGGCAGACGAGCCTAACTTCAAAAGCAAGAAATAAATAAATAAAAGACGAGTCTGATAGGGATGAATAAATAACAAGAGGAGAGAGAGAAGAAAACAGGAAAGGAAAGACGGAGTAAGAGAGGAAGCAAAGAGGGAGATGCAGTGATTTCTGGAAGGAGGCTGGAGGTGCAGGCAGAGAGAGGGAGAGAAAGAGAGAGAGAGAGAGAGAGAGAGAGAGAGAGAGAGAGAGATTGTCACACATACTTCGCTTAAGTTAAACTGGCATGCAGAGATGGAAACACACTCCAGAGATGGATATCTGTGTGCAGTTGAGCGTGTGCTGCAGGTGGAGAGTGCCTGCGAAACTCAACATGAGGCCAAGTGACTTTCTTGTCTTTTGAGTTTCCTACACTCTGTCTTTTTTTATTATTTGGAGAAGGGTGTGAATGCAAATATGCAAATGTAACGGTTATTATTGCATTGCTCATCAAGCAGCGCGGAGCAGACATTAATAGGCTGATGAATATGCATGCGAATTTGTTAATTAAGTTAATTATTCTGCTGAAAATGCATTCGTCTTCCAAGGACATCTTCCCCAGGATTCCAACCTGCTCCACTCATTAGTCATGCGATATTTTACACTGGGCGCTGGGACAAGGTGGTAGGAATGGGAGGGGCAGGAGGGCGCACCGGAGGTTGAAATGTATACAATATAAGGGCATGGTGAGTTTCAAGTCCACTTAAGAACGGCAGTAAGAGCCTCGGAAAGAGATATCATGGCATTATAATGACGCATAATCGTTCAACAGCTCTTCAAAACTGAAGGGTCAGTGAAGAAGACAAAGAACTGCGCCCGGCTACAGTAGGGCGCACACACTCTTAGTGGCCAGCCATTCGCTCCATCTCTGCTTTTTCTCTTTCCTCTCCAGTAATTCCCCCTCTTCGCTGCTTTTCCTCTAATTGCTTATTAAAACCCTCTTAAATGAACTTTTTGTGCCAACTTTCCAACACATTAATTAATTGTTGTAGCCAATTAAGTGTCGCTGCGCAAATGAGCTTCAGCACAAATGGTCCTGCAGGGCCCGTCCACCCCCCCC
>NC_045747.1:14701083-14738379 GCF_008692095.1 Etheostoma spectabile | reverse complement strand
CCCCTCTACACCAGCACCAACACCACCCTCCTCCTTTTCCACCACCCTCAATGACTGCTTTCCCACCAGCCCCTCTGCCCTTAAAGCGGCAGCATCCACACACACACACACACACACACACACACACACAGACAATCATTTTGCCTTGCTAATGAAGCTCTTTGAATTGAATCAATAATGAGATGCTTAGACCTTGGAAAAGTACTTTGGTTTGCAAAAAGTGCTGCATCATGCAGAGAGGGTGATGTGTCTGTGTCGGAAGTGGAGGTAACAGTAAAAAGGTCAGAGAAAGATTGTTTTTAAAGCTAGTGTCTTTTCTCTTTTGAGCTTTTTTCCCCCCATTATTGATTATTAATGGAGCAGATGTAAAACACAAAAAAAAACTCTTCAGTGTAGGTTGAATTTAAACCAAAGGAATTAATGATTATTTTTGGATTCATGACCTGACAGCAGGGAATCAACACATATATGTATCATCTGGCCTCCTAAAACCTCTTTGGTTGGACCCACTGCTGTTGAGCGATAAAGAAATTATGAGTGTGTGTGGCAGCAGTTTCTCACAAAACTATAAACTGGGTAGAAATGGAGATGGTGTTATGGCATCAATAAAGCATGCTGTTGCAGCACTAAAGCATATATCACTGCTGGGATAAAGTCAATCATTTTTGGAAATATCACATAAATAAGGATGTAGCCATAAATGAAATAACTGACATAAAATTTTCTTTGATAGAAGACAAAGAGGGGACCTGATGAAGACAGCACAATTAGCTCACTACCCTAAATGCATTCATAATTAAAGAAATATATATACATTTTCTGTTGTTCAAGTATGGATGACAGGGTTTAAATGTCCCCTCAAAAAAAATATAATATACTCTATATAAACACACAGTATTTATTTATTTTTTTAATCGGTTGATTTTTACATGTTCAGTTTACTATTCATGCTTTCCATTAGCTGATCACTCTGCGTGTGTGTGTGTGTGTGTGTCTTAGATGTGGGACTGCGGGAGTCCCATTCTCCCCTCTCTGAGTTTACACATAGTCACTGATCAAACAGCCTCAGTCATCAAACTCAACATCAAACCATAGCATGGCACAGAGAGACAACAGCGGCCCAGATTTACATTGCACAAAGGAACACACACAGACACAAAGGAACACACACACACACACCATTTGGAGCAAGAGATATTAAATTGTTTTAAAGAGTCCGTTAAGAGATTTTAATAGTGCAGATCCTATTTTTTTTTACCTTCAAATTAAATCTAGAATTTTATAACAGTAAGGAGTAAAAGTGATTAAAAAAATGAGGGATTGAATTTATGGAGCGATTTAGCTGCATAATTCATAGTTATGTTTTGTCTGGAGAAGCCTGCAGCAGTCACATCTCCAGCTCAAACTCTGCACTTTTGATTGTTATCCTGGATTGAGTTAATACACCTGAATGTGAAAAGAAATGAGTTTCAAGCCATCCATAAGACTTATCTAAATACTGGATAAATACAAACTGTCTACACTTCGTAAAAATATTCATTTAAATGTTTCGTTCCACTGAAAATGACTTACTTTTCCCCCTCCAAAGCCAGTCAGTCTGCCCTCCTTCCTTGTCTATCAATCTCACCGTCTCCATCCCAGATTGCCCTCTTCTTCTTTTCCTTGCATCCTGAGTGAGTTTTCTGCCAAATTAAAATGTAGCACCAGTTGAGACGGACTGATTTGCCAGGAGTTTTAGATAGATTCTTACATTGTTTGTTGTGGCAAGCTGAAAAACGACAATGAACTTTGTGGCTTAGAAAGTTTCTGCATCTAAAAAGTTACTATGCACTTTCACAGCTTCAAGTCAGACTTTCTACAACAACAACAACAACAAATAAACTATGATTGACTGCTAGCAATTCTGGCTAGCAGAGTAGACATATTTCCCAAAATCCATCAGCATTTTGTCTAACGGCTGATGTTCAAGAAGAAGGATACACATTCTTCTGTGCTTTGTAGTCAGTTGGGGTTCTGGCAGATGTGTAATGTGAGTGCTGGGTACATCATTTTACATACATTTGGAAGAAGCTGCTATTTGTTCAAGGTTGCCAGATTTCACATAGTGGACAAAGGATAGCTAGCTGCTAAGATGGTGGTAAAATATGTTTCAAATCTGTGCTTTAACAATCAGCTTGCACATGGACTGAGAAAATTAGACCAAGAAGTGATGCAAAAAAAATACAAGTGCATGAAGAAATTTTGGATGAATTGACTGAAGTAGACGGTCAATGCATTATTTGCCTGGAAGTCCTCCAAAATCACTGTAGCTGACAGTGAAGCGACAGCATCCAAAATGGAGGCTCCATTTTGGATGCCGCCGCCGTCGTCGTCGTCTGCCATGGCGAGAACGTGCTTCAGACTGGCAGCGTGGCACATTTATGGGCATTCCCCATAAGGTGCCTTTCTGATTGATGGCGCAGCCTCGTGCACCTCCCTCTCGTCACTCCTCAGTCCTGATTTATTTGTCTAGTCTCTGTGACTTGGCACTGGCATTGCCCACTACTTCTGGAAACTCCCTGCGGGCACATTCACTGTTATTTGGAGTCCCGATGGGCGAAAGCATCAGACAGAAAAATACACACCCTCATACACACACGGCACTGTCTCTTCTCACTCACACTGGGCCTGTGCTAGAGGGCAGGTGAGCCTCCCACTGCCTCCACTCTGAAAGGAGCTCTCACCCAGAAGGCTCAGCTGCTTGGTGGGCCAGAGGGGTAAGCAGCTCTGTAAGCCTGCCAAGTGAGGATCTGGTCTGGATATGCATGAGGCCAATCCTAACAAACAGCCGCACACAAGTCACACACACACAAATCAGAGACAGACAGACACACACACACACACACACACACACACACACATACACACACATACTCTCTCTCTCTCTCTCTCTTTGCCAATCGACAGTTTATGATCCTTGTCTGCCTGTCAGGATCTTCATAAAGAGATCAACCCAAGTGGTAATGGAATCAACACATAAATAAGATAGATGCACACAGAGCCCCTTACATCACTATCTGACAGGATCAGTCATATACTTGCAAATATTAGGCAGTGTATAGGAAACAATTAATTATAAAACATGTTTCACAGGAAAAATTAAACTATACACTCCAACTGCCACACGTCTTTAGTGTTTTAAATAAGCCTCCAACCATGTGTTCAAAAGCCAAACGTGATTTGTAACAATACTGTTTGCCTCCAAGCATGATAGCAAACAGATTATGTGTCAGTTAAAAGAGAAAAAGAACATACAACACATTGATATTTGTAAACATGTAAACTCTGGGTCTTAAGTAAAGAAATGACTGAGTAAAGCACTTTGGATATGACAAAAAAATTAAATAGGATTGAAAACAATTTACTCTAATCTTAATTATTTTCCATGTTTAAGATGTAGTTATGCATATTCTTTTAGATTTAGGTTATTTAGATTGTATTTTTATTTTACAGATATGAATTAGCCTACCTGTACTTTTTTTAATTCAGTTTTAATCATTGTACTTGTATGATCAATTACTTTACTTGCTTGATAGGTTTCTAGTAGACTGTAGAATGAAGGATGAGTTTCCAGATTCTAAGAGTGAAAAGAAACTCTAGCAACCGGGTGTGTAATTTAGCCCAGATAGATCAGGCTTTGCCAAGGCCTGACTGTGAAGACTTCCAGTAGTTTGAGTGGTAGCATGAGTGAATGCCTACCATCTAGTGGCAACTTCAGAGAAACATTCAGAGACGCGAGGATAGACAATTCAACTGGTCGCATTACTTCCTTTAATAAACTGAACCAAGAAAACATATATTACAAAATATTTTTTTCTTTTTACAGACACCATGAAACCATTTCTCCTCCATTTCCTTTTCCAAAGCAAAAAAAAAGCAAAAAAAGAAAATTGGAAACAGAACCATGGACCATTATTTTTTTAAGTGTGTATTATTTTCTTTATGTAGAAAATAACTGCCACAAAAAAAGAAAAAGCTTTTGTTGCACAACTTGGCTGGGAGGCAATGACATATTAGCTGAGGCTTTCACAGCCCACCAGGACAAGCCGGAAAAGTCAGTTTCTGTGTGTATGCGTGTGTGTGTTACCACTTCATACTTTAACTAGCAGAATAGCGTGTGTATGATGAAGCAGCCCGTTGTAATGTAGTGGTTTAATCCATATTCAAGACAGGAAAGTTGCGAATGGCAGGCTTAGGACACAGAGGTTAGCTGCATGTGAAGGAAGAAAAATATTCATGTGGGCCAAGAAGACATTGCAATTCAGTTGATTTGATGACAGAATATAATATGGAACAGCCTTTGAGTAAAAATAAAAAAATATAGTCCTGCAGATGTACACTGTGATAAGTGCCATCCAAAGCAGAAACTTAACCTACACTTCCCTGCTAGGCCCAGATCATTCAGGGGTCGCTGGGGTCACAAAGGAGGCACAAGGCTGAAAACAGGGGAGCTAGCCAGGCAGCATGTAAGGTTCAATGGGAAACTCATGGTCCTCCAGTGTTTTTATCAGTGTGCTAACTGCCTCAAATTAACCCATACACGGTATTTTAGCTCCACCTAATTTTCCGTCACACTGTCACATACATCACTCCATCACAGAGTGGAGGACAGCTACTTCATTCTCCAAAACACTGATAACTTGGTGAGTTAGTGGGCACTGCAGTGGACTGGACAATCATTTGTTTTGGAGAAAGAAAGAAAAAAAGATCACAGTTGCTTTCTAAGTTGAGTGTCAGCTGCATGGCACTCGATTTGATAGCTAAACTTCATTCAAGTCAGCACCTTCAGTGGAAGGAAAGAGCAAGGGATTGCGGGTGGTGACTGTCCCTAAATGGATTGTTAAAGGTCCTACCGACCCCAGGTCCGAATACGCCCTCCGATATGACAGCTTGTTCAGAGGGCAGTAAGGTTCATAACCTGAAAATGCCCATAATTTCTTAATTTCAGACATTCAATTTCAAAAGCTTTGATTCAACTTTAGCTACCTGTTCCAGTGATTCATAATGTGTAGGTGTCCCTCTGCATTCTTCCTCTGCCTTTCCCTTCAAGCCAGGACTGCTGGATCTGCCCCAAAATACCTAGGTCTGTCTCAGAGGATGATTGATGGTCAGCGGGCAGCTCCATGTGAAAAGCGGAGGTCCTGGTCCTTAGGGAACTGTGCTGCAGTGGTAGAAGCAGCAGTCCCCAGTCCTGCTGGGGCCTCAGCTGCAGCTGATGGTTTCGGTGAAGAGTCTGCAACCCAGGATGGAGCGGACTGTCCCCGGGCCAGAGCATCCACAGGAGATGGGTCCTTGCTGCGCTGTGGGGCCCCAGTTTCCGAGTCCTGCTGAGAGATGAGCTGAAGCAAGGCAGCTGCCACGGCAGGGCTGATGTCCTGGCTGGGTTGGGTTTCAGACCTGACCTGCTGGGCATTTCCAAGGAGGGGAGCTGATGGAGGTGGCCCAGGTGGAGAAGGTGGACGCTGCTCAACAGATGAAGGCACCTGGTCGGCCCCAAGCCGTTTCCTTTTGGATGCTGCACCATCTGAGGGGGCCAAACAGGACAGAGGAAAAATTGGTTAGATCTCATTTGTCAAATAACGTTTAAATTCACTGTGGACTATCCATACAATAAGCCTTAATCTTATTGGTCATCTTCTGTTTGATTTGCAGTTGGGGAAAGTAAAAAGGTATTTTTGTGAAATGGGCCTGACATGGAGTTACACAATGTTGACATTCCCTACCTTCACCACAAGAGGGGGAGCAGAGCACTTTAAGTGTCTCTTCAAAAACTAGGAAGTACATTTCACTACCATTATAAGGGAAAACACATCTGTCAGTATTGCTGCAATAAAGTTAACTTGTTAACCAGCAGACACTGCGTAGATATGGTGCAATATTAAAAATATTCAGACCTTAAAATAAATTTTATTCTAGCCTATTAAAAAAACTCTACAATCATGCACCAATTCCGATATAGCAAATCTCAAATCTCAAATTGAATAAATGCTGTTTTAATGTGTCTAGTCATCACTGTTAGTGTTTACTAAACATAGTAAAGCATTGAATTTATTCACTATGATTCCAAAAAATAATTGCATTAATGTATGTAAAAAAGAAAAGAAAAAAAGATGCATCTGTATTTGTTTTTCCTCCAAACCACCTAGTGCAAAAGAAAAAATGTGGGCACTGAGTAAGAAAACATTAGGAAGGGCATGTACAGCTGGATGAACAGAAAGGGTGACTTATGTAGGAGAATTTTAAGCACTATAAAAAGGTCATGACAAGGTTACTAAACCAGGTTAGTGTCGGGTTTCTTTTACAATCTACAGCGGTGCAAGGTAAACAAGGCAGAAAGAGTTTCAGAGGCCTTGACAGGAGAAATAACCAGAAGAAAACAGAACTGTTACCATTCCAGTGTCAGCAGCACAGTCAATAGTTTTATTCAACTTGCTAATCACATTTTGTTTTTTAATTAATATCGGCGTCAGAGTGCACAGTTTAAAACAAAACAAAAAAAAATGTGTGACAAACCAAAGTTTAAAAGAAATGCATGCAGGTGAGGTCTAAAGATTCAAAACATTTATTTTCACTTGATAATTTATTATCACTTTCTTCATAAAAAGGCTGACATTACAGACTGTTTAAAGCAACATCTCTTCCTGTGAAGAAACCATGACACCTGCTTTATAATGAAAATGAAGTGAAAACATGTGTGGAGATGGGACAGAAACAGAAACAAAGACTGTGAGAAAGAAACAAGGAAGTGGGAGAAATGTGGAAGGAAACAATATAGAGTGAAACTTTTCACTCAAATTAATAACACTTAACTTTCTTCTGGTTTATTGAGTACACCAGAGAGATGTCCATGTGCACCGAAACCTGTGCCTGGTTACGTGCGACGACAAACGCTCCAAACATTTTATGAGGTACTGCATTTTTCAATGTGTGAGGTGGTAAAAGGGGATAATAGTGAGCGTGCATTTTTAAGGAAACATGAGGGATAAAGTAAGGGGTGGGGGATGCATAAGTCTAATGACCAAATACATTTGGTTAATTGATAGTTTTGTTGATTTCTTCAGGTAGTCTAAAGTGTAATTAATTTGATAAAGTATACAGGAATTTTGAGTACAAAAACTCAGCTTCTGTTTGTTTTCCGCCCTGCTCTCCTCATCCGTGTAGTCTGCAGAGAATTTCACCTGACCCTGGTTTGGTTTCCCCCTTTTTGTCACTCTCTAGAGACTAAACCCAGACTTGCCCTTGCGATCAGTAGTAGAGGCGGACGAGCCGCGCATTAATGCCTCCTCTGATTGGACGCCATTGCTCTCATCTCCTTGCTCCTCGGTTTGTGGCTTGATGATGTGGCCCAAAATGAGAGCCAGCAGGTTGGCCTGGTCTTCCTGGCTGAGTGGGTCTCCAGATGTCGGCGAGAGTTCCTGGGGTTCGGGAGTTGGCTCTGGGGGCTGAGACCTGGGAGCAGAGTGGGCCTGGTCCTCTGGAGCCCTCTGGTGGTCAGAGGCCTCACTGAGGGCAGACAACGACTGGCTGAGCGTCTCTGGGTTGGAGAGAGTCTCTGGGTTGGAGAGGTTAAGGAGCTGGGCCACCTGGGGTAGGCTGAGGTCCGTCTGACCCTGAAGAAGGTTAAGCAGCACCGCCAACTCTGTCTGGTTCAACTGCTCTGCAGCAACTCCCAGGCCTAAAACACATTTTCGCAACCAGAATACAAACTATGAAATGAAACTACAATACTGTGCAAACAAAAGCTCCAACATTCTTCGACATCAATCTCAGTCACTTCTCACTTGCAGTGAAACAGTAGGTTAGCATACTGCCCCCAATCTCCGTCAACATAGGTAACAAATAAGTACATATTTGGCATAAGATGGGACAATGAGAAAACGCTGCTATAAAGTCTCCCCCCCCAGTTGAGTTATCTTATGTTCTGCTAAAGGCTTTTGGGATGCAGCGGTTACCTGACAACTCACTCTCTAAATTGGCTGTGAAGGGTGGTTTTCCAGGTGGAGGCGGTGGGGCTCCTGCCGGACTGCTTTGGGTCCGACTGTTCTCTCCGCTGGAGGTCCCAGTCACATCCTTACGGGGCACTTTAGGCACAGGCACATCCTCGGGCACCCCGCTCTGACGTGCACGTCTTCTCTTCTTACTCCACAGCTCGTGGCAGTCCTGATGGTGAGGAAGACTGGAGACACAGCCAGAAAGGTAGATATGCAAACAAAAACCAAACATTATAGCACAATCATTAATTACAAATCTGTAATCAAATAAAAGAAAATGATCGCTTATATAAATATATATAAGCAGCAAAATAAAGTATTCAACAAAGTATACACAGTGTGCATTTACATATTTTTCCCATCATCTCTCACAACGAGAAAACAAATCTGTTATGTATCTGACACAATATAGATGAAAAGGTGAAAGCAGAGGCCATGGGGCTACTGACTCTGGTGGCGGCATCTTGCTTGGCTCAACATTACTCAGAAAGTCACTGTTAAGAGCGTGCTCTGATGTGCAGCGCCGTGCAGGGTCAAGGGTCAGCATTCGGTCCAGCAAGTCCAGGGCAGGAGTAGGTAAACTGTGCAGAAGGGGAGAGATTTTTCAACTCTAGAAACAGATGAAGGGCTGATCACTGCTACTTTGGGGAAGCTCGGCTACGTACAAGGCAAACTCCTCCCGCAGTCGCCGTCTGTACTGCTTCTTAGGTTTCATGGTGTTGAAGAGGGGAAGTTTAATGACGTCAGGCCAGGCTGCAGGACAGGGACTCCCACACAGACGGCTGAGGGAAATGACAAAGAAGTGATGAAGAAAGAGAAAATGAGGTGTGAAGGTTTGCAGCAAAGGTTACTTGAGGTGTTGTTTTCAAGAAAAGACAGCCTACCTGATGAGCTCCAGCTGTAGAAGCTCCTGGTTAGCCTGGAAGATGGGCTTCTTGGTGAAGAGCTCTCCCAGGATACACCTGGGATCACAGAGAACGGGTAGAGGTAGTAAGAAAATCTACACTTCCACTCACCAAGCTTAAACTAAAGCATAAAACACAGTGTCGAAGTGGGAATGTCTCTGTCAGACAGTATGATTACCAATAATTTATACTATCTTTAATTTATTAAGATACATATCCAGTTACACATACCCCATATGATTTCCCATTTATATTCTGACATAATTAACCATAGATAAAGAAGAATAAGATGTGAGTATTACGGCTGTAGGAACAAGTTCTGAAAGTCGAACATAATTTGAATAAATCAACACATTTGAATGCTGAAATTACTATTCAAATGTATTTTTTGTTAATAAATAGGTCAGCTAACGTTAGCGAATCTCACGCTTCTCATGTCACGTCTGATGAACAATTAGTTACGGGAGGGAGAAACACAAGGCATTGTAAGCAAACGTTATGTTGGTACAGGGGGAATTGACAGCCTGCGGATGGAAATCAGAAGATGGAAAATAGTTTTATCTTGACTTTAAAATTGACATCCAACAAGCCAAAATGCTTATGTTATCATTAGTTAGCTAATTCTGGTTTCCAAACTGCATCGCAAGTTATAGGAGCTTAGCTGGGAGCACAGCAGCGTTTGGCTTAGTTATCAATGCCGTTAGCATCGAGGCTATTGCTATTGTTACTTAGTTTATGACAGGCTGTGCTTTCTAACATGATGTCATTGTGCTAACCAAGCACTGCTACCCTTTACAACGGAGCCGCATCAATACACTTGTTAGATAATGTTTTATTAGAGTTCTCTGTTGATTTGTTTTTCCTCGCTGTGTGTTTGTGGTGGAAAATAATGTAAAAAGAGAGCGGCGTGCCAGAAATGCAACGCGCCATGATGTTGGTCCCTCGGAAGGCCAGTCTAACGTTGGAAGTCGCTCTAGTGAAAAGAATGTGTAACAACCACCACATGCCAGAAGATCCGCCTGATGTCCCTGACCTTCTGCTTTCTTTGTATTGGCATTCTAAACTCTGGTCTGATCTCTGCAGGGTAAATCCAGACAGCTAGCTAGACTATCTGTCCAATCGGCGTTTCTGTTGCACGACTAAAACAATGTTTGAACGAGCACATGTTCCACCAAAACAAGTTCCTTCCCAAGGCTATTTTACAGAGGCACCGGTATTGCGATTGTGATTGGTTTAAAGAAATGCCAATGAACCAGAGCATGTTTTCCTCCTGTCCCAGAATGTTGTGTGGACTAGCCAGACCATCCTCCTCCTTTATGGAGGTAGGTCTGGCAATGCGAAACAATATTCAGGTTTCCATCTGAATTTCATTGAGATTCAGCAAAAAAAAAGCAAAAGAATGCTTGTTTCCATCAACTATTGTTATGTGATTATTGGGAGTTGGTTTAATCAAGATAAGCAGCAGATGGCGCCAATTCTCCAGTCAGAAAACTATTTTTGCTTGCTAGTGCACCAAGAGAGTAGTGGAGCCTCTTCAGCAGACGGCAGCAGCACCTGAGACTGTCGCTGTAGCATCTTTAATTCAGCCAGCTGAGCACAAAGCCCACCGCCTGGTGTCCGACAGCAGGGCTGGCTGAAACTTGCTGATCACAAACACCTCAGCCCAGCGTAAAAATGTTTGAGATATTTCAAGACTTTTTTGAAAGAACCTGTGGCTGGAAATGCACCTAGAGACATACTCACCCACAGCTCCATACATCAATGGCTGGAGAGTATCTCTCCTCTCCCAGCAGGAGTTCAGGGGGGCGGTACCATAGTGTGATTACTTTATTAGTGTACGGCCGACTGAGGGAAAGAAAAGTGAAAGCACGGTGAGACTTAGTACACATTCATGAAGTTTATATGTCCAGAGTACACAAACATTTCAGCTTTCACTAACTGGGATCTCCCTAGGGGTTCGGGTCCTCCAAATAATAGTTTATTTTTTATTTTTTTTATTTTATGTAAATGTCTTAACAAGAATCCAACATATTATTAGCAAATATCAATCCCCACTGATTGACTGATCGGCCTATAGGTAACGTTGTTCCTAAGATAGCTATCCAAAGATACAGTTAATCCTGAGTGTTCACTGTGTGTATGTGTAACTTTAAAAGATGATTTTTTTGTTTTTAAATCATGCCAACAAAAATTATTTTAATAGCTTAATATTCTATGCACTAAAAAAAGTACAGTGTGTATAAAGGCTTTGGGCCGTCCTATTCATTATTGCAGGCCCAGTTTAAAATGTGACTTAATTTTATTCAATTTATGTAGTAGGGGGGTCCCTGCTCAGTCTCTCTTTCAGTTAAGGGGTCCATGGATTAAAGAAAGTCAAAGACCCATGCTCTAAAGGACAAAACTGTGACAGACACCACCATCTAGTGGAGATTCATTGTAAATGATGAGGATATCCATGCTTAAGGTGAGGTTGAATTAATGCTTCAATCATCATAAACACATGACATGAACAGATGAGGTTACCATAGACATTGCATACATTTATGAGAAGAAAAAAAACACTTACCTTTCCTCTGAATTGTAAAGCCGGGCCAAACCGAAATCAGCCAGTTTAATCTGACCTCTGTACAGAAAAACAAAAAAAATTCTATATCAGAAGCAACACTATCAAGAAAGCATGAGAAAACAACCTCTGTCATCAACTCCAAATTACTGAGACAGTAACTTACCCTGGGAAAAAATAAAAGAACTCATCTCCCTGGCAGGGCAGCTTATTTTAAATAACTAGTTTCCATTTAAACAAAAGAAAATTATGAAACTTTCCATTACAGGAAATTAAAAAAATCAATAAAAATAAAAAAAAATTTAGATTTTGATTCAGGTCACTACTGGCTCTAAATGCACCATTCCAAAGCAAGACCCACTTTCCAGCTGTTTTTTTATTAGCATCTCAGCTATTGAAGCTCGTTCAGCTTTTCCTTGCATCCTGTAATGTTTATGCATTGGATGCAGAATTAAACTGAGCAAGCATCTGTGAGAAGTCGCTGTGCTCCTTTCATTGCTGTTATTTGAAGCGCCCAGTTGAAGTAGCTCAAAGTAATTATCTTTGCTGCTGACGCACCTAAAAAACACTTGCATTGCAATCATTAAAGTTAGCTTTCGACAGCTTTTGGTTTTGAGTTTACAGTATTTACAGACTACAGCTGCATTTAAAACCATCTGCAGGAATGTTCCAAGTTGTAGATGTGGATAAAGCTGCATTATAGCGGATATTGTAAATGTCCACTTGTGTAAAGGGATCGGAAATACTAAAGTAAACAAACATGAATAAAAAGTAGATCAAAACACCTGTAGGTGATACTGATGCATTAAAATTCACTTGAAACCGCAGTTACTGCTAAACAACTGATTGGTGATGGCCTAGCTGCTACTGCAAATTAACCACAACATAACTAATATATATATATATATATATATATATATATATATATATACATACATACACATACACACACACACACACACACACACACAATTTTATTTCTGGTGTCCATGTCTTCTGTTTCTTACCTGTTGTTGAGCAGTATGTTGGAGCATTTGATGTCTCTGTGCAAGAAGTTGTTCTTATGGCAGTAGTCCAGACCCTCCATCAGCTGGCGCATGAAGCTGCGAACGTGCTCATGGGAGAACTGGACCAGGCCTGACTCCAGCAGGCCCATGAGGTCGTGGTCCATGTACTCAAACACTAGGTAAAAAGCACCTAAACACAGAGGGGAAGATGTATTCAGAAGTCTGGAGGTTAGAAAAGTAAGCCTGTGACAAGAGGGCTAATATGTACAGGCTTAAAGTTAAAAAACATTCTGAGCCTAAACCTTTTTTTTTTTAAATCCGGCACCAGGCTGGAGTACTTTAAACCCTGGATGTACTATTACCAGCTTCCAAAATCTAACCAATAGCTTTAGATTTGCTTTTCAGCAGGTTAGAATACTATTCAGAGAGTATTGAACAGGGCAATTATTGTGCTTTGTCACCAATGCACAGCCAACTACTACCCTGCTCTATGCAGGTTAAAAAAGAAGGGCTGCTTGAGTGAATTATCACTGTAAGTAGAATAATTTAAAAAAAAAACTTCAAACTTTCCATATTTTCTTCATAAGCAAGAATGGTTTAGCTACTACTTTAAATCTGATGGTGCTAAACATTAGTTTACTTTAGTAACATTTGCAAAAGAATATGTTCCCATGCATACATCACTTAGTTATGCAAAAATATATCTACTAGGTTTGTGTAGTCAGCCCGAGGACTGTCCAAATTGGCCAAAAATGACGTTCCAATTAGGGCTGCACAACCTGGAAAAAAAGTCATATAGCGATTGACAATACTTTGATTGCGATATAATGGTATCATGAGATTTAAGGATTATCAACGAAAATGCAGAAAATAAGCTTCTAAATTTTGAAATTTGTATTTTTTAACTTGAACATACAAAGTTAAATGAGCATGAGAAGAAATACAACAAAAATTTGCACACTTTTTTAAATAACCAATATTTTAGAAAATTAAATACAAATTCTAAGGAATTTAATACATTTTGTATGCCCTTATAAACGCTGACATTCACGATGGGTTTAATGTAATAGCTAGTGATTAAGTTACAAAATATAATTTGTACGACCTCTGTTTTTTGCAGTTATGTGCGATTTTGCTTTTTGCTTCTTACTAACAGAAGAGTCGTCTTCTAGTCTTTGCTTTAGTTAGAAATTTCCGTTAACGTGTTTGTGGCGTCTTCTTCACTTTTGTCGTTGGTTTACTTCTGCTAGAGCTAGCCACATGATAGAAACGTCATCAACACACCCACTGTGAAATCTCTCGACTGGCTGGGCTCAGTCATTACTTAGACAGGGAGCTCAACGTTTAGGGAACAGCAGCCCAGGCCACGTGAGGCAGACATTCGCCCTAGGGCTGATATTTTATTCCCCACGCTCAAATAGTAATTTTCTTAATCGATTTTACTATAATAAAATTTGAATATATATTCAGATATTGCACCCTGATAATAAAGTACACATTTTGAAACAAGGTTTACAACCTGATACACTGATTTAAAGTTGCTCTGATCAGATTCAAATCACTCCCAATCTATTCTGCTTGAACTGACGAGGATGTGATACTTTCAACTAAGGGTGGGAAAAATGTCAAAAAAATATTAGGCAGGATCACAATCTTATCACGATTATTTTTTCATGTTAGTCCTAAAGACTATTTTAAAAGTTAGTGAACACTACACTCTAACTAATTTCCCTATTTAAAAAATTCTTTAAATATGTATTAGTTACTTTTCAAAATCCACATAATCACTCTTCCGGTGCATGAATGAGAGCCACCGCACTTATTTAAAAAGAAAATAGGCAACTTTAAAAGCTGGTTTGTCAGTCACTTCCTTCTTCTAAAAGAGTAGTTAAGAAAACCAGGAGCTAATGCCATGATTACATTTTTTATTAAATAAGATTAAGACAAGCGTGTTAACTGCATGCCCTTAGTGTGTCATTAACAACCAAGCATGTCTCTTTTTTGGGCAGTTTTTAGGCCTTTATTGACAGGACAGCTGAAGACATGTAATGGGAGGGGGGGGGCATTCAGCCGGGCCCCACTGCGTTGAGGAGTAAACCTCTATATATGGGCACCTGCGCTACATACCGAGCTATCTGGGCACCCAACCAAGCCTGTCTCTAACAGGTAGGCTACCAACAACATTATCTTCACTTTACTCTCCTGCAATTGATCCGTGTGGAGAGGCAACTCAGTGAAAACACAAGCTTTCAAAACAACCAATAACAGACTGCTAACAGTGACAACGTCTGGTGGTGTTTGCTCCATAATCCTCGCTCGTTCCAGACTCGGGCTGCTTAAAGTAGCCTAGCGATAGCGAGTTTATTGCATTTGGGGAGATTTGTATACAGCAGTGGTGCTAATTATTTAGAAGCAGGGCTGCAACTTGCTTACAGGGGAAACATTGCTGATGGCATGATACGAGCAATCTCACTGTAAAGAAAGATTGTGGAGACACGTTAATCGTTTATGATCTAATAATGTCATTCACAACTACTTTCAACTGTGAATTATCTTAAAAGTTCAAGTTTTAAATGACAATTTCTAAAATTTGTTTTTTGGACGTGGTGTGGTTTGTAAAAACAAGGTATTGTCACAGATCTTACTATTATATGAGAAATTAGTTTGATTGTATACATTTTAATGGTCTAATTTTTCCTATGAGTATTACTACTGCCCTGAGCCATGTGCACAACGCTGGGGGATAGAAAAACCACACCATGATCAGGCCTCTTTCAGACATGTTGCTGTTTTCAGCTGGTGAAAAACATTTCCTGTTTGTCACTTATTATAACTAGAAGAACAGAAGTTTCAGTCAGAAAGCAGCGGAGCAGCACTGTTATTTTTCCATTTTACCCAGCCCTGGCAGATAATATCTAACCCTCTTACCTTTGTCCTTTTTAAAGTCAAGTGCATCTTGCTTGTCAGTGACAATCTCCTTCATGTTGACCACACTGCGGTGTTTGAGCTGCCGCAAGATCTTGATCTCTCTAATGGCTGTGATAGGGAAACCCTCCTTTTCATTGTCCAAACGCACTTTCTTCAAAGCCACCAGTTCACCTGCCATGTTGAAAAGAGTAATTTAAGAACCAGTCACATGAGAATTAAGTTTTTGCTTGTTTTAACAGAACACCAAACATCAGTACTACAGTGACTGAAGTCAAGTTAATATTCCCTTACCAGTGTCTTTGTCCTTAGCCTTGTACACTTGGCCGTAGGTGCCTTCCCCTATGATGCCAATTATATCAAATTTATCTACACAGCGTTTGCCCCAGTCACTCTGGGTATGTTTGCGCTCACCATATCGTGGGCAGCAAATCCTGTAAACCATCAAAGTGAAAAACAGATTAGACTTAATGTGGGATTAAAAGAAGTAAGATTGGAAGTGGGTGAGTAATAAAAGAAGCTGAAACTGACTTTGGTCTCTTCTTAAGGACTGCCTGGGGTAGCGGTGTGGCCTGGCGCATGGGGGACTGTGGGGGTGAGGAGTCACCTCCAGGCAAGGTGGGCGGTAAAGGAAGGTCTATGAGTGACGTCCGGCTGCGAACTTCCTTCTCCTTCCTAGATGGCCTCTGAGGAGGGGTGGACTTCTTTGGACTGACGGTGCAAAATACAGAAGCGTTTTAGAGAAAAGTATAATTGATTAAAGAGACATAAGAGAAGCACATACTAGATATGTACTTGAGATGCACTCCTTGATTGTGTGCCCAAAACACCATATTTTCACCCAGCTCACTCATGCAAATCTATAGGTGCGAAGGAGAAGAGCATGAGCCTTAGGGTGCTTTCATCTACAGTTTGGTAGACTTGGTGAGATTCAGGGGTGAAGTTGCAAAATTGTTACATTTTTCATTTGTTCAGTTTGCTTTAAGACTTTGTCAAATGCACCAAATTTTGTAAACAAATGTCATACGGTTGAAACAGTTGCTTGTTTATTTGAGTGAAACTCACACACAATCCCTGGTGTCAACACCTAATTAATAAAAAAAATTGGTTTTGCTGTACTATTTCTAATATTTTAGAAGGCAAAAAATATGAGCCGCTTACAAGACAGCAGGCACGGAGTGGGCGGGCAATGATATGGGGGAGAGAGAGAGACAGACATTTTGATTTTTTTGTCACACAGACAATTAGCGATGTACGGTCCTAATAGGTTATCAATTTGAAAAGTTATCATCCCTTAAATCATATATAAGCCCAAAAACTGTGTGCAAGGTTAAAATTGTCAATGCACTGTATTCTGGTTCCCTTCCTATATTTGGGTCGGTTCGCGTTCTCCGACTAAAGGCTCCAGCATTCGGTTAAAATGGACCAAACTGCTTAGGTGTGAAAGCAACCTAACATTAACAGGAGCTTTGTGATAATCTATTATCAAAGTTATAAAGTGGCTCTTACTCTTCGTTTATGATCATGTTTATAGTAACGACCAGTAAACATACTGTATATAAGTAAAATGACAACATTAACGCTTATTTCTGAAAGTATGTTATGATTTTCATGCTGATCTGTTAATAAAAACCAAATTACAATCAAGCAGTTCAGAATTGTAGCTACAGGGTGTGTGGTTACAGGAAAGTGAACGTGACCATGTGTAACAGGGTAATTAATTAGAGAGGCAGGCAAAGTGCCACCAACAAAATCCAAAAAAAGTTTTTTCGGCAGGCGTTAGCCACAGAGGGAAATCGAGGGCGTCGCTTTTATCCAGACTTGCCATTAAGCATTTTGCTTATAATTGATATCACAATTCTCTGCCTTGATTTTTTTGACTACGACAAAACAAATTGTCAGTATCAAACATAGATTTGGCACCTATAGCATATTGTGCATCACCACAAGCCTGTAAACAGAAGCTTCAATGAAGAGAAGGGATAGCATTGCAGCACTTTAAAACTTTTAAAAGTCTGTTTGTTTAAAACTCAGAAGAAAGTAGTAGCATTTGTGATGCTGTCGGCTCATAAAGTTGAATGAGAATCAAAGTCATTAGAAAATGTTTTAATGACTTTGAGTCTCATTTAATTTATAACTTTTGACTTTTCAGGATTGTTTGTAGTGTCTTAAAATATGAATGATGATAGTGATAATGAGATACTTTCTACAGTTGCATTTCCAGTAGTGATAAAAAGGCAAAAAAACGTTTTATTTCTCCGATTCCCTGATTTGTTTTAACGCCGCTCCCTCTCTTCAGTCATTCTCTAGCTAACTTGAGGGCACTCATTGAGCCTCCATCCAAAACTCTGCCCTTTCGACCAGTGAACTTCGCTACTGGCTGTTGAAACGTGACGTCTATCTATGACAAGCTGAGTCGCAGGCGCCACCATCAGCTGGCTTGAGTCGAGCTGAGAAGGGCCAGTTCAGACAACTCCAACCTTTCACTGCAAAGTTCTGAATTGGTTAAGTCTCGTTGCAAATATTTGGCCTAAATTGGGCTTAAAGTAGGCATAAATAATACCACTACATGCTACTAAATCTAAAGTAATGTCCTAAAACATCTTAAGCAGGGATATCAGCCCTGGACGATAATCAGACAGTTATTTGGCAGATCACCTGTACTGCCTGATGAGGTAAAAAAGTGCTCTACTTCGGCCCTGTGCTTGAGTTTCACTCGCCAATGAGTCTGACTTAACACCATCTGACTATTTTTTACTGGGTATTATGTTGAAAGTTTCTATTTCATTGAAGAATTGCTTAAAGCATTGAAACAAAGTTTTGTGTTGGAGTTTGTAACATTCCAAAATCTTAACTTCAACTTAAAGATATTTTCGTTTTCACTGTATATGCATATTTGTTCCGAATATCCATTAGAATAACTACTAGTAACCGGTATTGTCTTGAAAAACTATCGTTCAATTCCCTTGTCTTGACATGAGTGTTGATGAAGGTATAAAAACAAAAGAAAAAGTCATTATTTCCATGTTTATGATGTGTGTACTGTGGGCTATACTTTAATAGCAAAGATGAGAGTTGCACAAAATGTGACCTTTACTCCGTAGAGATGTGCGTGCACTGGGTCTCATGTCCAATGCAACATATAATGTATGTCTGTATCCCAGTTGGGGGGTACTCACCTGTCCTGAGCGTTTCCCAGCAGTGCAGGTGGTAAAGGCAGGAGAGGCAGAGTTGACGTCTTGTGGAACGGGATCTGGCGGACAGGGCTGCGTGTAGGAACCGGAGCTGGCGATTTGGCCTGGGATGTGGTTGAGGGTATAGGAGGCTGAATACTTGTTTCTGCCTGAGGTGGCGGTGGAGGAACTTGGATGGCTGAACCGGGTGGCAGAGATGGAGAGGGCTGAGGAGGAGGTGCAGGGGAGGAGGTGGAAGAGGAAGGTAGTGGTGCAGTCACCTGATCTTCCACATTGGGATCATCCTGGGGTAATGGCGCAGGTGGTGGGGGCAGAGGTTCTGCTGCTGCCGTGTCTCTTTCCGGCTGTGGAGCCACGGCTTTAATGGGCTGTAAAGAGGAGGAGCCTGCAGATTTACGTGGTGGTGGAGGAGGGGAAGCACCACCACCACTAGCACGAGCAGCTGCTTCTGCAGCCTGCCGTTCCTTCTTCCTACGGCTCAGCTCTGCTCCCAGGCTGGAGTTAAGTGGCAGGCGAGAGGAGGGAGGAGAGCGGCTAGTGGGCCGGTTGCTGTGGCAGCTTGCCCCCGCTGCGACAGAGGAAGTGTGCCTCTTGCTACGGGAACGAGAGGAGGAGCGGCGAGAAGACGAATAGTGCAGAGGGGAGCGACTCCTGGAACGGCCAGACCGTCTAAATAAAAAAAAAAGAAAACTTTTATTTTAAATCCTATAAACAATGCCAAACACATTTAATTCATGAAGTCAGAGAATAGGATACAACATGTTGCATGCTTTTTGAAAATATTTATTTTTGATATTATTTATTATTTTTAAATAGTTTTATATTTAATATTACATCAATTACAAAATAAAATGGCAACTGATCACATAATTAAAACAAAACCATGTGGGCCTTTTGACATGGAATCTAACAGAAGTTAATATAGATATAAACAAGCTGAATTGAACAAGATTTGATCTAAAACTTTGAAATACGCTGGTTCCTTGTCTAATTTCCTAGTTTGCTTTGACTCCATTCCAGTCACAGATATATGCCACTGTACTGGTCATTTAAAGAAAATATTTGAATGACCAGGCATATTACTTAAGAAAATGTACTGGAATTTGGAGACTTTCTCAGACTCACTGCTATCTTATTGGAAACTGGAACTGCAACTGGAAATGATGACTGGCTTTGTATGACAATAAGAAAATATGAACACAGTATTGCATATCTTATTATCTACAAAACCATGTTAAGTGTTCTCACAACCAGATGCCAGGTTTTTACCTTAATCTTCCTTTGAAGAGAACCATGGCTTAGATCTACTGTACAACTTAAATGTAAACATGAATATTAAAGTATCTGCAAAATAAAATGCTGCCTCTCTTGCCACTACCTATCATCCCTTAATGTGACTTGCTAGGTGTGTTGCTATTCAAAACACTACTAAAGATGGCTTGATGGGTAAACTGGTCTGATATTCTACATTTCCCCTATCAACAGTACAAGCTATGGAACATATTCTCCAAGATGTTAAGGCTGCCCTGCAACATATACTCACCGAGACATGGGGCTGGTGCTGGAGGACCTGCGGGTGCCATAGGGGCTGATGGAGCGTCTCCTTGAGTAAGGGCTGCTGTCCCTCTCATAGCTGGAGGACCTGTGTCTGCTTCCGTAGGGGCTGTCTGATCTCTGTCTGCTGCGGCGGGTCATATCCCCATAAGGACTGGGGCTCTGCTGGGCCACCCTCCGCCTGGAGTAGCTGTCATCCCCCTGCTGCCCGTACCCACTGCCCTGTGGACTCTCGCTGCCAGCCCCTCTTCTGGGACTGGGCGAAAGAGCAGAGCTGGGGCCCTTTCTGCGAGGGCTAACCCTACTCGAAGACTTGCCCTTAGGGCTTGACTTGTGGCTCTTGGAGGACTTACGGTGGTTCCTGTCTGCTCGGTTTCTCTGGGAGGAGCTGCGGCTGGCCTCCACCCGGCCCTCTCTCCGCTGTTGCTTGTCTTTGCGAGCCTTCCCTGAGCGACTGCTTTCCTTGCTGCGAGATGAGGATGTGGAGGAAGTAGTGCTACCTACACTGGCTGCAGGCTGTACCTGGGCGGAGAGCATCAGCTCCCCACGTTTAGACTCAACCTCTGGCTGGACCTGGCGTTTGGATGAGGGGCCTGAGGAGACAGCCTTCTCCTTGCTCTTTCCAGAACTCCCTTTCTCGCGGTCTTTGCTGCTCTTTTTCTTGTACCCACGTTCACCATTCCCAGGGTCTTTAACTTTGTTAGGGTCCTTGGACTTTTTTCGGGAGTGTCTGTGGCCCCTGTTCTCTCTACCGTCGACTTCTCTGTCGACACTGTCTCTATCGTAGTCTGGTGAGGGCTCCAGTCGGTCCCCGCCCCCCCTCTCTGAAGGCCTTGAGGACGGTGGGTCTGAAAAAGTGTCCGAGTCAGAGCTGATATCATCATACTCCACCAGAGGCTTCACCGTGTTGACACCAGGTGGCGCCGTATCGCTGAGGGTAAAATCTTCGGTTCCCGGTGCGGCCGAGGATTCCCGATTATGTTTGGTTGATTTATGCCGTTTGCGTTTTGAAGAGGAAGAGGACATTGAAGCTTTTACCTGCACCTTGCCATCTTTGCTCGTCTTGTCTCCCGCAGAGGTACGAGTCGAGGCCTGGGTATGGTGTGGCACACCGCTGGTGCTAGATTCCGGCTTCCTCTTGGTCCCATGGTGTCGGTCCGACCCAGGCATCCCTCACGCCGGCGTCGGTACCTCTCCTGCGACTTGGCCTCGGTGGTCCAGGCAATTCATTCACAGGAAAACAGTAGCTTCTCCAAATGCCAAAACAAAAACGTTACTAAGCAGAAACAAGGCAAGAAAATACACAAAATAAACACACCAGGCCGCTCACGTCCAGTCCTCCTCAACGCCAATTCATTCTATTGAGGTCGACAACATAGTTCGTCAAAGTAGAAAAATGCCAAGGTGGTTCTCCAATGCTGTAAAGTATGTACTTTGAATTAGTCAGTGAGTGAAAAAGATCCCAACCAAACATCGGAGCATTTTGGTGTCGTATCCGTCTCAATTTAGCTAGCTAGCACCGCTAGCCAATGCTCGGCGGCTAGCGAGCTGACTCGTAAAAAAGAAAAAGTCCCTTTGTGAAAGGTGTCCTTGTCCGGTGCCAAGTTAAGTAAAGGTGCTTTTATTCCACAGAATTACGATCTTAGCATTCAGAAACAAGCAAATGCCTTCATTAAAAGACGCTCGTTTCTCGAATAAAATGAAAACTTGACCCGGTTGGTACTGTTTACATGTTCCCTTTAATGTAAGTTTTATCCCCTATAAATTCAATATTGATTAGAAATCATAGTATTTTCGTGTGCAGTAGATGTTCCAGTTTATTATCAATGGCTCTGGGAATCAACCAGGCCTATATTTAGGGCGATGCTAGTGGATCTAATATCATCCACAGCCCTATCTCAAGGAGACTACAAACGCCATTGTGGCTCCTGTGACTAGCAACTTCTGCGCGCACAGCGAAATGAACCGGAAACCGGAACACTGTCAATCTTTGCCGTATCATAGCAACGACCTATCGCTACACACAGCCCGCCTACTGTGGTCGTGGTAGCGCGCCGTCATCGCGAAAGAGATATATCAATCTGCACAAGCTATAACAAGAACATGTTTTAAATATGACATGACTTTCATTTTAAATGAAAGAATACACAGCATCGATATCACCGGAAGTAGGCTATCAGGATCATGGTGGGTTTTAAATTGCAATCATGGCAAGGCTGTATTACCAACAGGCAAAGTAGGCAACTGCCCCTGGGCCCTGAAAGTGAGTAGTGCAAATAAACAAAAGGTTATCAAAAAAGTGCAAAAACCAAACTTTCACAATGCCAGAAATGTGAACATGTTAACAAGTACAAAGTCAAAATATGCGCAAGCCAAAAGTAAGCAGTTAACGGTTGATAAGGTGCGAACACAAACAGAGCTGAAAATGGCAACAACAACAAAAAGGCAACTGGAGATACCCCCATGGATGTATTAAGGGTGCCCCATGTCTGTCCTTCTGCGTGAGGAGATAGATTGTAGAGTTTGATAGAATGGGAGGAGTGTGGAGGTGTATGGAGGCTACTTTTTGATATAGCACAAAATATTGTATGTGACAAAAGCATTATGTTTGTCTCAAGTCACAAGTTAAGCCTAGTAGGAAACAGTTGAGTCAGACTTACAGAGAAGGGTGGAAACAAGGTTATACAATATTAAAACAAGTTTTTCTTCAAGGAGTTCAAGTTGGTTTTGCAAACTAGGCCTAAATACATTTTTAAAATAAAGTTAATCATGCAATAAACATAAATTAGTTGAACAAGTAATATACACTCGCAAGCTTACTCTTTACTAGATACTTTATATAGTGAGCCAAGTCAAGTTGATAATAGTAACTGGAGTCAAATTTCCCACACTGGTACTAGATTTGTGCTGTTACAGGCCTTTTATTACAGCGGCAAAAGACAAGCATGACATCATATATTGCATTCTGTTTATTCTAAATAAACATTTATTTCTAAAAACAGCATGATAGTTTTACCTCCAGCAGCAATTATTTTAAGTGGTATTTCAATCAAAAAGCATTTTCAAATACTAGAATCTTACTCATATTTTAGCAGAGGTTGGGAAAGAAACACGGTAAACACATTATAAAGCTAATAATAATAATAATAAAAAAGTTAAACGTTATTGTGGGATTGAACAGTCAAGCGTGTGTTGCCAAAATGATGACGCATTATGACGAGCTGCCGCCCTGCATGCTGATTGGCTCTGTTGTCTAACTGGGGCGTGTTCAACAAGAAAGAAGAAAGTGGCGTTTCCCACAGTATTTTTTTTAACTGTCTGTGGGAATAACAAGTTACAATGTAGCCTATGTTTGAGAAAAATAAATGCAATGGAATATAGTTCACACGATTTTAAATGGCTAATGTGTCACAATAGGACAAATGTTTCGTTCCTGTGGCCATTATAGAAGGCTACACAAATCTTATTGTGACAAAAAATGATGAACCCACACTAGACCGGATGGCTATCAAGTGGAAATTACATTTTACATATTAGACATACATGCTATTTGTTATTTCCGCTATATTTCGGGGAAAGCACTAACCAGGCTATGTAGGCCTCTTGTCGTAATCTCCCTTTGCATTGTGGTGTTAAAATATATGGCTGGACTCAAACCTTATATTTTATTTTATTAATCTCATAGCCTATCTAGTCAGGAATCCTGTTGCTTCTAGCCAGGTGTTCGTGATACGAGGGTTGTCAAAAGGCTGACACCCCATTTTGATATCTTTGCTCCTGGGCTTCAGGCTACTCGGCCCACACGAAGGACCAGTCAACAGTAGGCTAGGCCAAGTAGCAAGCAGTCGTTTTTTTGTGCTTGGGCAATATATACATCAGCGCAGGTTCATTGTATTTATTATTTCTAAGCGATGTAGAGGTTGTATCCTACCAGCTCCATTTTAGGCTGTCAGGTCCTACTCCTGTAGGGCTATTGTGTGGATGGATGGAAACCTGTAGGGGGAGGAGGAGGTGACTGCGAAGCGAGCAGATAAGAGAACTGGCTGATTGGCTTGTTGCTGCCTGGAGCTTCTATTTTATCAGGAACAAGAGGTCTTGCCGTTTGTTTTACAGGCCGAAAAACAACGACATTGCACCCAGGGGCATACCGAGAGGACGGTAGCATGATAGTCGTGGAGGGGAATCGGCAGGAAGAGGGCCCGTATCTGCATTTTACTTCGTCTGCACCGAATTCATTGAGTCGGTAACCAGCGTCCGACATGGGGAAGGAGGTAAATGGTGTTTCGCGGAGTAGGTTTGAGGTGAGTTGACCATTAATTTTACCTGACAGTCACTGACACACATTCAACGTAGCTGTCAAACACGTTAGGATATGGGCCTACATGGTGACTGTCGTTGTATTTAGTGTAAAACTGCGCTTATGGTGAAGCTGTTGCAGCTTCCGCAGTCAGTGTTTGGGATTAAGTCAAACGCTGTTTTGTTAAAATCAAACCTAGCCTAGGCATGGCATGTTATTTCAGTAAGGACCACTGTCGGTATTTTCCACCAAACCTATCAAGTTATTTATTCATCCAAAATTGAGGGATTTTAGGTTCCTAAAATGTTATCCTCGTTTCACTTTGCGCCGTCAAAACAAAGACACTGAGGCTACATGGCACGTCGAGGACAGCTCCGACACACCGCATTTACCAGCAAAATAAATGTGGTGACTTCAATTCTCTAAGAAGCGGTTTTAAAATTGTCGCCATGTCTGCTGGGAAGTGATTTTTAATACTTTTGTCGGGTTGTCTGATGAGCAGGATTGTTGTGCATCATGTTCATGGCCGCTGCGGTTGTGGGGGCCTCGGGTTTTGTCTGCCATGCACCCCGTGATAGCAGAGAAACGATCAACAAATAGGCCCGGACTGCCTCAATATAACACACACCATAACCCATACAGACAAACGAAGGGCCACATGGACACGCCAAGCTACTGTAAGTTCTGTAGCATTTACTATTATGCAAACTTTGTGTCGCAGCCGCGAGCGTACGTAGCCTGGCTAAATATTTTGGTGAAAACTTGTCTATATCCGGCCGGTGACATTGGGCTGTGTAGCCTGGACACTTTGTGGCGTTTAATCTCCAGCTAGCGTGGGATTTGTGTGTGGTTTCATTTATTTTTAACGGTGCAACAGCTGACGACTAAAAAGATTCAGGCCGTTACCTTCTGGCCCGACTACGGCAGAGCTACTGTGTCAAGTTAATCGGATTTGGGCAAGGAGAAAACCGGAAGTGGCGCGTCCTTGACTTTAAAACAAAAGTTGCACATTTGCTATTATATTCATGTTGAGGATGTATCTGCGCCATAGCTTTTATTTAAACGGGAGTAATTACCAGTCTTCCTTCAATTTATGGTTTTTAGTGAAAGGTGACTTAAATTGTCCATTTTGATACTGTATAGATTTAGAAAGTTACAGCCCCTGTCATCACAATTTCTTTAAGACACGTAGACACTGTAAATTCATACAAATCTAATACATAGATTGAATATTGGTATTGGATGATAATATGACTTGATTGTCATTGTGCAGAGTAGGCTACAAGTACAAAGACAACAAAATGCAGTTCGCGTCCAGCCAGAACTGCAGAAAAGGGCAAAAAAGTGCAATGCCTGTGTATCGACCTATTTAGGCCTAGTCAGTAAACATAATAATTAGTCTGAGAAAGGTGGTAATCTTGAACAGCAACATTTTGCAAGTTTGTTGGAACAATGTACAACCGATATAATGAATGTGATACAGTTTGGTTTAGCTTAGTGTTTTTATTATAAACTGGTCACCCTGCTGTCAGTCCATAAGAAGAAATTGGAATCCTATTTTGAAGTTGCATTTACTGTATACTTTGTTACAATGGAAAATAATTTAGCATGTTTGTAATGTAAATATGTCATTTTCATTAGTTAGTTTATTGGTCAGGGACAATGGTAACTATTTGTTTGTGACTTTTTATTGATTAAAATTTAATAGAATTTATCCTTGCACTTTAGTTGAAGGATATGGGATAAAAACACACTACACCCTATCAGGTTATTTCAATAGAGTTAGCACAGAAGGCTAATTGTATAAGAAGTCTGACCAGAAAGATAAAACGGTTATTGTAGGTCTTCAAACGGGCACAGTGATCAAACCCAATTGCTACATTGTATGCTAGGGACAGTTTTATTTTGACAGGCATTTCCAGAAATGTCCTCTTTTATTTTGTCTAGCTTTACCGCTCTGCTGTAGATAGTGATCTGTTACTAGCCCTAAACAAAGGACAGCCCTCTGAAAAGTAGACGGCATTAATGAGACTGCTACTATTAATCTCACCACTGTCACTTCATTAGCACCACTCACTTTATCACGTCATCTGGCTCCAAAATTCAGTCTAGTTTTTATTTTATTTTTATTCTGTTCCATTTTACTTCATGCACCTCCTTTTTTTTATATATATTTTTTTTCACTTTCTTTGTTTATGTAAGGTATTTTTGTTGTACTGCTGTCACAACAGAATTTCCCCACTGGAGATCAATAGTGCATCTTCTCTAATAAGTCCTGATTATATTTCCCCAATTCATAGGAAAATGAAAATAATAATCATATTGTGATTGACATAACCACTACGTTGTGTATAATTGTTTGTATTGATGTAATATTTGTTATAACATTTTAAACTGTTGGACAAAAAGAATCTGTTAATTGCTGATGGCTTGTCTCCTAGGTATGTTATGTTATTTGTCCTTCACTACATCTGTGGATGTGGGGAATGATAAAGTAAATATCTGAACCATATTTAGCCACTGCTTTAATTAAAATTAATAGTGTAAATCCAAGATACAAGTGCCAAACTGATTGTTTTTTTTTTCAGTAAACAACATACATAAGAGTTTTTCTAAATGTGTTATGACTTTTTTGCTATAGCTGGAGGTTACAGCTCACCCAGTTTTTTCTTTTTTCTCATGCCTCACTGGCTATAGCTGACCAGTGGAGAAAACGTAATGCTCACATTCATGCAGCAGCAGGTTTATTTTATGTTTTGATTACAAAAGGGGACAGTTTATGCTCGTTGACCATGCACATCTGGTTCTTTGGAATTGGCCCTGGATTATTTGGCCTACAAGGTGTGCGTGTGCGTGTGCGCGTGCGTGCGCGTGTGTGTGTGTGTGTGCGTGTGTCAGACTGAAATGGAGGGGGTTTGACCTGGAGATGACTGAATTTCTAAAAAGGCAGACTTGTCATTTGGTTTCCTCAGCTGATTGATAAGTTTAAGTGTTTTCATCAAAATGTTGTAAATGAGGTTTAGAATAGACACACAATCAAAATAGCATTCCATAAACTCCAGGACCCATTCACTATTTATTTTATAACACAAATAAACATTTCATTTATTTTGAGAAGCTTCATATTTGTACCTTTTTTTATTTAAAGGACATGAAAATTCCTTTTTGATCTTGTAACAGATGTTTGCCTCCTGTAAATAGCATGCACACTTTTTATTTACCCGCTAAAGCCCCCACCTCTCAATTACCCTGTCACAGGTTTAGATTTATCTTTCCAAATATATGGAGGACAATGGATGTGGCCAGATGTTGCTTCATTTGCAATGTTGTGACTGAGTGGATCCACCCAAACGTCATTGAATGAACGTCTTATATTTTGCAATCTGGCAGAGTATCAATTTCCACAAATTATGGGAACCCTTGAGTCATCTAAGTGTGTGTGTCTAAGTAGCTGGGTCTTAATAAATGCTAATTTATTTTCTCTTTATGTACTTAGGCCTTTTCTGTGGATTATAGGCTAGTTTTTGCGCTTACACAGCATGCAGTAATTTGTGTGGAAATCCGTTGGTTATTTGCAGAATCTGGAGCAATTTTGGGAGTCACAAATGACATGTTGTAGCCAATTCCAGTTTACATTCTCAGTACATGCTGATGTGGACGCTGATGTTTATTTAACAGTGTAAACAACACAGTCCGGCGGTACGGCGAGAATATCTATGCAGAAAAGATCATATGAATCAGAGGCCATCCCAGCTCTGTAGTCGACAGTACAAAGTCCTATGCTGCTGATTTTGCTTAGAAGACACAAATCCCAGTCTCCTGTGCTGCTTTATCTCCTGTCACCCCAGTGTTTTCCAATACTTTACATTGAATCTATCTCAGATGATGAGGTCATTTATCTTTGTTTATATGCTGGGGCCATCCTTGACGGAGGTGAGTTGATGGAGGGGGCTCAGACTATGTTAAAACTGCCAGGGTTAATATTATCCTCTGCACCCTTTTTTAGATGTTCACAAACAGTGATGAGGCGGCCATCAATAAGAAGCTACCTAAGGAGCTGTTGCTACGGTGAGTGACATATCAGTACCCTTAAATCAGAATATCTGTAGGGCATTTTTTGCTAGCAGAAATGGCATGTTGCATACTTACCTTCCTGGCCTCGCTCCCAGTCAGCATATCCATTCATTCACAGAGCCACAATTTGCCTTGCACCACCCTCCTCCCTCTGCAACTCCCAAACACACACATTGCGCATCTCACGATAACATACTGTATGCTCACTTGCCCTTAAACAAATATTTCAACTAAACTAACCACCTAGATGCAAGTTTCCCCTCATTCCCCACCCTTCTTCCCAATTCACAAACTGCAATTAAAAACAGACACCTGAGGCTATAAAGCATTCAAATTGAATTCAGGCACACATTAATAAAAAGCGAGATCCTCTGAGCAAACAGAAAATGAAGGCCATAACTCAAGCCTCGGCCTTGCCAGCCAAGCTGCCTGTGCTGCTCACTCTGTGCTGCTTGGCCAGGTTCAGAGCCCTGATTTGTGAGGCTGGCAGGCTGTGCTGGGACTCACTGCATCCCGGCTTCAACCCTTATACTGTTGTTGCTGCATTGAGGAATCTTACAGTTAGTTTCAACCTCTGTTAGTTAGACGCAGATTGTGTGTCTTCCCTACTTTGAGTAAACCATTCATCCTGCCAACAGTCAGAGACAATATTAGCTGATTGGCTCCCACTCCTGTGCTGTAAGTGAAAGCTGAAGCAGGGTTGAGTTGGTCAGTTTAGTGCAAAGAGGAAGCTTCTGGCAGCGGGGATCAGGGTCTCTAAACCGTCCCTGTCTGTCTTCCAGAATCTTCTCCTTTCTGGATGTGGTGACACTCTGTCGCTGTGCCCAGGTCTCACGGGTGAGTCTGTGTTCACAAGGTGTAAGTGTGTATGCATGTGTGCGCGACTGTGCTTGTTTTGTCTGTGTGTTTTGGTGTGTTTCTGTGGTATGTTTGAGAACAAACTTGACCCTAAATGTCTGTTTCTCCCTCCCTGCTCTCAGTCCTGGAATGTTCTCGCGTTGGATGGCAGCAACTGGCAACGAATTGACCTCTTTGACTTTCAGAGGGACATTGAGGTGAGTAAATCTGATCTACTCTACTCTTACCTGGAACTTCGATCTTTCCTGTGCACT
The DNA here is from genome assembly GCF_008692095.1 of Etheostoma spectabile. Classification (NCBI taxonomy): domain Eukaryota; kingdom Metazoa; phylum Chordata; class Actinopteri; order Perciformes; family Percidae; genus Etheostoma; species Etheostoma spectabile. The sequence continues at coordinate 14,708,718 of NC_045747.1, read as the reverse complement.
TTTCCCTTCACACTTATAATGTGTCATTTCTTTAAATAGAGGTGTAGAAATAAACACAGCAGGCTGAGCCGATTTGTTTTTGTTGCAGGGCCGGGTGGTGGAGAACATCTCAAAGCGATGTGGGGGGTTTCTTAGGAAGCTGAGCCTGCGGGGTTGCTTGGGTGTGGGTGACAGTGCCCTGAGGTGAGTTTGTCGAGAACTTGGCCTGACAGAAATTCGAGTTTAAGTTCAGACCCTGGGGAGAACAAAAACAACAAGTTCTAAATTACTTTGTTTTCTTTCTGTAGGACTTTCTCACAGAACTGCAGGAACATTGAGCTGCTTAGTCTGAACGGCTGCACCAAGATCACTGACAGGTGTGTGTGTGTGTGTGTGTGTGTGTTATTCTGCGATGCCAGTGTATCATAAAGCCACTTCTTCTTCAAAACGCTCATTGTCTTTCTCTTCTGCAGCACCTGTAATAGCCTCAGTAAGTTCTGCCCAAAATTGAAGCACCTGGACCTCGCCTCCTGTACCTCAATCACCAACCTGTCACTCAAAGCTCTCAGGTGTGTAGGGTCAACGTTGTGATGTATACTTCCACTGAACATACAATACTTATTCATCACCCTCTGATACCACCTATCATCCCTCATTGATTTCCTCTGTTAAACCTCCACCAGTCACAAATTACATAAAAGTAAATACTTAAATGTTTCTCATTTGATTTTGAATGTGCGTTGTTCAAAATTGCTGTTCTTTTGCAATCTTTTTCTTGCTTTTTTCCCTACCGGTCACCTATCCTTTTTCTAATTTGCTCCTGTCAGTGAGGGTTGTCCCCTGCTGGAGCAGCTCAACATCTCCTGGTGTGATCAGGTCACCAAGGATGGCATCCAGGCCCTGGTGCGTTGCTGTCCTGGACTCAAAGGCCTTTTCCTCAAGGGATGCACACAGGTATGGTGTGCGCTTAGTATGAGCTGGAGATGCAGACCAATGGCTGATGGTGTAGCTGCTTCGAGCATAATGACTCACAGATGATTTAATCCAGTATACAATTTAGTTGGATAAATCTGAAAGCAACCTCTTTTGTCGAACATTGTTTGGTTCCATTGGGGACTTCTTAGGTGCCCAGTTCTTTTTGCTCAACATGCACTCTCTCATCACACTAACAACCAAGTTCCTCTTATTCTCATTCCAATAGAACACAGTTGCTGCTACCGCAAAACATAACATGCATCACTTCCCGTGTAACCGGATGTTTTTTTGTGAAAGGGCATACCAGACACCGTTTACAGCAAATGTGACTGCATTAATATGTAACACTGTCCTGTTCTAGTCAACGCTACAGTGTAAAAATACAACCACGTATTTTGATGAAGATGTCACAGATCATCAATTTAACATGTACTGTCAGTTGCCAGAGGTTTTAGAGGTTGATCGGTTCTGTTGTTGAGTTGTATTGCGTTATGCCAAGAGAACACAATTAACATCCTTTTAAATCAGTGACAGTTGAGGGGTTTGGTGGGAAAATCTTAGTGTGCTTGATTGTATACTTTAGTGTAGTTTAATTTCAGATGACTGTTTTCTTTCCTCTGTGAATCTCTTCCATAGCTCGAAGACGAGGCTCTGAAGCATATCGGGGGTCACTGTCCAGAGCTGGTCACACTCAACTTGCAGACATGCTCAGTAAGTACACTTAACCGTGCTAGAAGATGAATCACATTAATCTGGAAAAACTATCTTTGCAATTTCAATAACATTCTGTAGTCCCATTTCATATTGTTCAAATGGAATGCATCTCAGTAAACATAGTTGTAAAACCCCTGCATCTGGACTTTTGGCATAAAGTACACAAACACTGTTGGTTAGTTTCCGGTGTATAGTAAAATCCCCCCCCCCATCACCACCTGAATGTTCTTGTCATCCTCCTTCTCCCTCTCTCCATCTCCTCATCTCACACCTCAGGAGCTCATTGTCTCACCTTGTCCCAGTTGCTCCTCTTCCTCCTCCTCTTCCTTTTCTCTTGCTTAGCTATTTCTTACCTGTTCTTCCTCTGCCTAATCTCCACTGAGCAATACTTAAAAACAGAAAATACATGAGAAAGAAATTGCTCTCATGAGCTGGGTGTTGGGGTACTTGAATATATGTCAAGTCACACACTGATTGCGTTTTGATGCAAAGTTACCAGTGAGCACAGGAAAAGTTGGTTTGTTTTCACATCTTATAATTGTTTGGGATTTAGGTGACTCCCCACCCCACCCAACCCCCCGACACACACGCGCACACACAAATACACTCTCTTTCTGTAAGCAGCAGATCACAGATGAGGGCCTCATCACAATTTGCCGGGGTTGTCACCGCCTGCAGTCTCTCTGTGTATCGGGCTGTGCCAACATCACGGACGCCATCCTGCACGCCCTGGGACAGAACTGCCCTCGCCTCAGGTAAATGTGCACACACATCCTCACTCTGAACGTAACCGTGCACCGCTTCCCAGATCCTGCAAGAGACCCTAAAAAAATCTATCTTTCCATTTAGTCTGAAAATCTTTTTCGTTTTACTTACCGAGTAAGTCATTATCCACCTTATCCTGTGAAGAAATTTCACTCGTACTTAAGTTGATTTCAAGAACATTCTCTGATTTATTGACAATCTTGATCCTGGCAAACTGATGTTGTACCTTTCTTTAAAAGACTTCCGAAATGGGTGAAACTTCAACTTAATTGGCGTTGTTCACTTACAGAATTTTGATTTCTTGCAAATAAATTAAAGATTTAAATAGCTTAAAAACTTGATTTATATATTTAATCCTGCATATTAAGGTAATAAAGGAGATTGTGAAGAGGAATATAAAATAAAATTATCTCAGATCCATTTGAAGTCCCAAAAAGTGACAGACTTTAAGTGATGCCATTGTACAGTATAACTCTCTGCTCCTCTATCTCCTTCTAGAATATTAGAAGTGGCTCGCTGCTCTCAGCTTACAGATGTGGGCTTCACTACGTTAGCAAGGGTGAGTGTGGCATCTACTTCTTGGTTGCATGACTTTTTGCTCACAGGTTTAAATTATTTGAAGTTGGTGTCACATTTGTTATTTCCAAAACCTCTTGAAAACTACATATTTCAAGATTTCACACACTTGATAATATTGTTTCTCTCTGTTTGTTGTCACTTTTGTCTGCTGCAGAATTGTCACGAGCTTGAAAAGATGGATTTAGAAGAATGTGTGCAGGTAAATAAACAGTCCGCGCAATACACAACTACTGTTTCACCTGTTGTATTGAGACTGCAGTTATGACATTTTTGTTTTTACATCAGATCACAGATGGAACACTCATCCAGCTGTCTATCCACTGCCCTCGTTTGCAAGTCCTGGTGAGTGTGTGGCTGCCACTCCTGTAGTATTTACAAGCACTACATCACAGCTTGTTCTAGCAGACAGTTGAGTAATGGAGCTCCTGTGTTGGTACTCTGGTAGAGTCTGTCTCACTGTGAGCTGATCACCGATGACTGCATCAGGCACCTCGGCAGCGGCCCCTGTGCTCACGACCGTCTGGAGGTGATCGAGCTGGACAACTGCCCCCTGATCACAGACGCCTCGCTGGAGCACCTTAAGAACTGCCATAGTCTGGATCGTATCGAGCTCTATGACTGCCAGCAGATCACCCGCGCCGGCATCAAGAGACTAAGGGTAAGATGCGTTGGCACTGACAACAGTGAGTACGCACTGGTTAATATGTAGAATATACGGTAAAAGCCCATTTTGTGAACTCAACATATGTCATTCTGGTGCAAGATTAGTGTCACAAATGTATACATTTTAATTGGCTTTATGCTGAATGATGTTAACATGGTTTGGGACCTCTAAATAAATGTATAAGCTCTGATTTATCTTTGGTACTGCCCATTGGTTTTAAGTCTAGGCTCAGCCATCCAGATTAGTTTTGGACTCTGGAATGGAGTAAAGTAGGTCTTTTCCACAAAACGGCTTCCCATTGCTTATAGATGATTAGTAGAAGTCAACTCTTTACGTCCATAAAATCACATCTTTTGTGCAGCCACTACAACTTTGGTGAGGGCATCTCACTGAGCTGCACAAACACTATCCCTGATCAGAATTAGGATCATATGTATCACTACAATTTTCATTTGCAAGGATTTTGCCTTGATGTATTTGTTGCATACAAAAAAAAACGCATTAAAAAGGGAATAAACAATATGGCAAAGTACTGTACTAACAACATAAATACAGAGTGTATATATATTAAAATAAAAATATATATAAAAAGACACTCTAAAATGGTTATAATGTACATTTTTGTTATTTAGTAAAGGGGGGGGGAAGAGGATGTACATTTTACTGCAGGGTGTGCAAAAATATTGATCAGGATGCAATTGTCAACGATAATAGTCCAGGATGTATGTTAATGTAACGTGTTGTGACTTGGGTGGGGGGTTAAGAATCTGTCAGTGAGGATCCTGGGCCTTGTAGAGCAGATGATACGCTGCAGACTGCCCTTGCCCTTGGCTGTGGCACCAGCGACTCGTTGGTGATGGAGCAGATGAGGATGGTATCCATGATGGCATGTGATGTAGAAGTGCCCCATCATTGTCTTTGGCAGGATTAACTTTTTAAGATGCTGCAGGAAACTCATCCTCTGTGCCTTTTTGATGAGGGAGCTAATGGTCAGCTCTCCCTTTGGGTACCCTGTGGACCCCGTTTCTAACCTCCAGTAGTGCTACTGTACGTAGCAGGTTTTTTTATGAGTGGGTGGGTCCCCGTTTTTGTTTGCATGTATGCACACAGGTGACATGTACGTTCCTGCCAATGGTTTTACACTATCCCACTGATCAACAGGCGAGAGTAACGCACGAGAATCTCAGTAATTCAACGGCTAAGGTAGAGAAGAAGACTGAATGCAAGTAAACATGGATGTTAACAATCCAGTTTTTAAAATTTAAGAAAACCATCCGCTTTGCGAATTTTATAAGGAAGGAAATTTGTTGCAAAGTGAACACAGAATGTAAACAAAACTTCACAAGGCACTTGTAGTTCCTTTTTAATGCAAAGTAAATTCCGTAAATACAAACTTCTTATCGACCTATGAAGCATGTACTGTAGCATATATTTGATCAGCTGGGTGTAAAGTAGCAAACCTTTCTGAGGAGTCAGAGTGATTTTAATTGAAGCAAACAACATTCAAGATGGCACATCATTTCAGCAGCCTGTCACTCAGGGCTGCCACTAAATGCTGTCTAACAACAATACTAAGGTGAAAGCAAAGAGCAGGACTGCTGAGCAGCACCACAGTCTCCAAGTGTTTGAGTTTACTAGGAAGGTCTGCAGCATCTCTTCTTTAAATTAATACAATACATAACAGACAACATTTAAAAGGGAACAAAAAGTGGTAGGTTTAAAACCAAGCAAAGAAACACAACAAAACTGAACAAATGATTAGTAAAATAAAAATAGGCAATTTTATCAATAACACATTTATTTCATCCCTTATAGTCCCAAACATAAACCTAATATCATCTCCAAACCATACACACACAGTACATCACCAATCACTGCCTTGTGTTCTCACCGATCAATCTCAGCTAATTGATTATTTTAATACTTTATTCTATATTTTAATACTTTTTTGTATGTGCCATTCATATCCATTCAAAAATTGTTGTTTGACTAATGGTGAGGAAACAGGAGTGTAAGTGGAGTGTAATCGTCAGTATGATGGACCGGGATCAGGACTACAAAGCCACATAGAGTTGCTTGCATATGTTTAAAATAGCCCTATATCATCACATACCCTTCACCATACATAGAGATTGGCATGGTATATACATATGGGGCTTTTTTTATTCCAAAGGCCGAGGGAACTTTATCAGGATGCATAGTATCCTGGATCCATGAAATAACTGGCCTTATAAATAAAAATCTGCCTGCCTCTATAGTAATTTAACATAGGGGTGTGTATACTTATGCCCCCTGTATTTTAAGGAAGAACATTTATTTATTTATGATACGTTATGCATTCACGAAGAAAATTGGTGTCCTTTTTATAAGGTTAGATTTTCCTAATCTTTTGAAAAGCATAATTTTTTTTTTTTTTTTTTTAATCAACTTTAGCATGGGTGTGTAAACTTAAGCCAGCCACTGTATGTTTTGGCTGATTAGATGCATACATTTTGTCCAAATAACACTCTGGTGTTGAAGTCACCGCTCCACCCACAAGATGTGATGGATCAAAACCAAGTTGGGAAATACAAACTGAGTGATTATTCTGTCCAGAGAGAACTGGTCTCATCAGCATTGGCTGTCATGCCTGTATTTAATTTTAATATAAGTGAATCGCAGCCTGACTGGAAACATTTGTTGGAAATAACTTTCATTTATTCAAAGTATTTGTACGATCCATTAACACATTTCAATCTATTTTCCTTCTCTCCTCTCCACAGACCCATCTGCCTAACATCAAAGTGCATGCATACTTTGCTCCCGTCACTCCGCCCCCCTCCGTCGGGGGCAGCCGTCAGAGGTTTTGCCGCTGCTGTGTCCTGCTATGATGTACAGACAACAACCCCCCCCCCACCCTTTTCCTCTCATGGTGTCCCTCAACATGCTCCTGCAGCCTGTCACTTGCCCCCCCCCCCTCCCTTTTGGAGCTGCAGAGAGAGGGACAAAGCCAAAACATGCTACAAGGTCTTCGGTAACGTTCCCAAAAACATTCCCGAATCTCTCCACCACACAAATACAGAACAGACAACACACTACCATGCACAGATTTTCAATTAATAGAATGTCAGAACATTCCTGGTCTGTGTTCAGTGGATAAACCATGTAAAAAAAAAAAAAAGAAAAATCAAATGTGGTCACCACTTTTAAGGGATTTAACTTTTCATCAAATAAAGTAAAGAATAATCTTCACATCTAAAACCATTATTCTGTATTTCAGGGGAAGTGATCCTCTTCTCTTATTCAGCACTTTGAGACCGCTTCCTCTAGCCTCTAGCGCTAGCCTCTAAACAGAATATTGAAAAGGCTAAAGAATCCCTCTTAAGCAATCACACATACAGTACTTCCCTCTGTGTAGAAGGTCACTTAACAGCTACCTCTAGACGGGAACTGCTTTGTTCCGCTGGCTGTTAATTTCAAAAAGAAGCAGCGACGCAGTCAGTAAACTGCTGACACCTCCAACACACAGAAAGCAGAAGAAAGCTAAATTTTTTTATTTAAAAAAAACAAATAAATAAAAAAAAACATACATGCAGCTATTTGCACTTACAGTAAACGATGAGACACTTTACAAAGACGACCATCTCAGAATTCAACACACACGACAAATCTTCATGCATACACTGAGCTTGCTACACCTGCACCCTCACCTCTCTCTGTGTCTCTGTTACAATCAGAAGCTTCAATATACTGAAGACAAAAAAAAGACAGTTTCATATTTTTCTAAAAAAGGAAAAAAAATGGACACCAATTTAGACTCACAAGTGGGGACTTGAGAAGATGCCAAATGTTGCATGTAACACCTCTAGTTTTTTAAAATCTAATTGTAAATATATACGAGGACTGTGAAGTCCAAGAGTTGAATCCAGCTAAACGACAGATGATGATATGAGATGGGGCAAAGATTTTTTTTTTTTTTT
>NC_045747.1:14699074-14701073 GCF_008692095.1 Etheostoma spectabile | reverse complement strand
TTTTTTTTTCTTTTTCGATGGGCCTTTCCAAGGGAACTATGGCGAAGCTCACACATATTTGTTTTAAATGTGTTAGAATATGTGCTGGAGCTTTGGACAGTCAAAATGAGCCAGCACTTAATCTGGGGTTTGACAGACAAACTGCTGCTGGGCTGGGAAAGCTCATGTCAACAACAGAAAAAGTTTAAAAAGACATTCTTCTGACTGAATGGAGAGAAGGAAAAAAAAAAAAAGTCGGACATAACTACATGAATTCATGCAGTCAGACCAGAACAATGGAAAGAAAAAGCCAACTGAAAACAATCAAAGTATGTCTATTTTCAGTTAGGAAGACTTCATTTGGTTGCTCTTGTTTTTGTGACGGTCCTGACGATGAGGAACTGGTGAACCGAGCGCAGCAGTGAGAGGACGTCGGACTGGCATCAACGACTCCTCAACTCCTATGAGGCCTCGCAGGGGACAAAGTGACAGCGTGTTACAGCCTGCCACCTGTTACGTCCTCCGTCTGTCTGCTACCGGTGACGCTGCCGGAGGTATACAGCGGTTCAGACCGATGGAGTCACTGAAAGAGGAAGTCAACTGAATCTTGAGCGCACAATTCTGGCCTGATGACAGAATGATTTTTGTCACAACGGAGGGCTTTGGCCCCCTGCCCTATAAAGTATTGAAGCCTTTTCTTATGGATTTTCTTCTCCTGCACTGCCGTGTCTCTTTTTCTTCCCATTTCATTTTTTTCTTTTAAATGTCTCTTACTGCTTTTCTTTCTGATTGCCTCTGGATCTCTACCTTTTCTCTTCCTTTGCATTTCTGTTTTGATGTGGTTTGAATTGCGCCTGCTTTGTGTTTGAAGTCATGAGTTCAGTTTCTCCAAGTTGAGTTTGAGCCCTCTTCCAGTCCTCAGTTTTGATCTGATGGTGTTTGTGTTTTTATTAAGAGTTTATTGTTACTAAATGTCCAGAGTGTAGCCCTGTGTCCAGGGGAAGAGTTGGCGCCAGTGCAATTGTAATAAATGTTGATTTTTTTTTTTTTTTAATACAAGAATTGAGAAGTTCATGATATGTGTGTATGATGTAGGTTCTACTTATTGAATGTGTCCATCAAGGAGAATACCTTGGGATCGCTGACCAGGCATTGTTTGACACTTAAACAGAATCAGACTTTTCTCTTTTATTTGTATGCCTTGCTTTTCCTCCCATAATGCACTCCGCTCAACTACATCAAACAAGACTGACATGGGTAAACCCAGTGTGGTACATTTACCACTCACAAATGTCCTCATTCTGGTTTTTAAGATGCAAGCCAACAGGCAAAACACTGAATGCTGATTCTATTCAGTTTGAGATTTGACAGCTACGGCAGGCTCGAGAATACAAACTGAGATGAATCCGGTGTAATCCAGTCTGACCTGTTTTTGTTTGAATGGGGATTTATGGGGGATTAAGTAACAACTAAGAGTCAAAATGGTGGGTATGTCTAATGTACTTTGTCATTGTGTTCTGGGGTTAAGACCATTAACTGGAGGTAAAAGGGAAAAGTCATAGGATTTAGACTAAGTCTGGTTGTAACACCTGCTAGCCCTTGTCACACACTGTATAAGAGGCACAGGCTGAGTCATCAGTGCAGACATGTGGTTTTAAAGCAAAACACTTTGAATGGATTACAGGTAGTAATACTTCACCTGCTCCTGATGGTTTTAGGTGTATAAAAAAAAACCTGTCATCGTACAAAATACTCTACAGGCTCTACAAAGCAAAACGCCAGATTTATTCTTCCTCAAAGTATCCAACACCTCCTTGTCCTTCTGTCAGACCTTCACCCGTTTACGCAGAAGTCGTGCTACTATGCTCTGGATGCGTTTGTTTCATCTCCTAAACGCTGGAGTAAGGGTTGAGGATTAAGTGAAGTGGTGATTCTACAGCGTGTGTTCATGGTAGAGTGACATCTGATTCATTTCAAAAACAATTTTGACAATGACTGTAGTTCATACAATTACTGTAAA
>NC_045747.1:14685960-14699064 GCF_008692095.1 Etheostoma spectabile | reverse complement strand
TTTTTTTTTTTTTTTTTTTTTTTTTTTTTTTTTTTTTTTACAATTAACTGATTATAAATGAATATGTGCGTATGAATAAATATATACCTATATTATTAAGACGTGTCTGGTTTTCTCTCTTGTGCTGCGCTTGCTCTCCTTTCATGGCTAAAGGTTGTGGAGCAGCAGATGGCAGCAACGTGCCGGTTGGTAGGATTCCTCCGTCACTGCTGGTCTGGTTTCAGCTCCCAGCTGGTGGCAGGGTTCAGCTAGTCAATGAGTCAAATTGAATTTGCTCTCAGGAGTAAAGTGGGGTAGCACACCTGTTTGTTGACTGGAATACGTTCATAATCAAATCATAAAAAGGAATAGTTGTTGTATAAAAAAAAAAAAATTCAGGCAGTTAAGATTTTTATGGTTAATCCTAGCACTACTTTTTTGTTTTTTAATCTCTGTGTATGGAGCTAGTCTTTAAAACAACACTTTCCAATGTTTGTTAAAGAAAAGCTTGTTTAAGTAGATGTTTACAGTTAATTTCTTTTTTCTTCTTCTCATTTAACAAGGGTAAAGTTGCCATTGACGACCAGGTCAGGTAGGCTAAGCAACATAAAAACACAGTGTGCATGCTTAACTTTTCCAGCAATTTAGATGAAACTAGTGCTTCTATGTCTCTTGCAAGATAAGAACTGGCATGGGGGGAATAGAATTTAAATGAATGGATTTAAATATTTTCACATTTGTTCTAGTCTTTTTAAAACAATACTCCGGTGCCCATATGAACAGTGAATAATTTGCTTGTTAAAATAAAATGTTCCATTCTAAGACACTTACAATGTAAGTGATAAGGAACAAAATACATAGTCCTCTATCTGTGCAGAAGCATATTTCAACGTTCATCTGAAGATAATGTGAGCCTTCAGCAGTCTGAGTATGACAAAGCAAGTAGACATCCAAACAGTCTTTTTCAGTGCAAAATTCACTTGAATCACTAAAAGGTCTTTGGGGGGATTTTTGTTTCAGAATAATTTACTCACAAGCACAGCTAGCTTTCTTATTTATATGCAAAAGTTCTAAGAGACCCGCACTTATCAGATGGGTGTCTGTAGGTAAAAATGTGACTCTTTGGGTGTTTGTGACATGATGTGTGCCTACGTAGACATGTCTTGAGGGTGAAAACGCAGATGAACAATCAGTATCAATTTCTTCCAGTGGAAGGACCAGCAGCTCTGGTCCTGTCCCTGCACCATGACTACCGCTGTCAAGGCTGGAATCTGTCTTCCGCCGCATGGGACTCATTTTGTTCCTCTCATCCTCCTATTGTTTCCACTGTTTCTAAACCTCTGAGCGATCAATGTGTTTCCACTCCTGTTTTAATGTTCATTTTTAGCAGCTGTGTTCCAGCACCTGGGGGACCACATGGAGGATGAAAAGTGGGTGGCTCAGAGGGAGATATTTAAATGTAGCCTGTGTGTGTGTGTGTGTGTGTGTGTGACTGTTTCCCTCCTTCAGCAGTTTCTCAACTATTCTATGTTTTCTGAGTTTAAACAGACGGATCAGACCACGGCTCACTGAACACTTCCCCACCAAATCAATGTGTTTGGTTTTTTTTTTGACAGCAAAGCCTTGCTACACACACTAGAAAAACTTTTGACTTGGCTTTTGTTTTTTTCCTTTCCAGTTCCTTTCTGCAGTCACCCTATCTGCTGTGCCCTGGTTCTGAGTGAAACAACAATTAATGTGATAACCACGGCTCTCTCCCTTTGTCTTCCTTCTGTCTCTTTCTCTAACACTCCCATGCACAGGGACTTTCTGAAAGCTTAGAGCAAACTTTGAGGTCATGCTTAGGTGAAATAATTCCGTGCAGATAGAAAAAAAAAAAAACTATCACATTAAGAAGTCTTTCCTCTCTGTTTCACACTGTGAATGATGCAGTTATTGCTTTAAAAAAGTACTACTACCTAAACTTTCCCTTCGTTTTTCCTTCACCAGGTTAATGCAAAAATCAGTAGCTGTGACCGCAACCTTATTGCTTCATCTGATGTGTTCTAAAGGGAGCAATCAATAGAAATGCACCCCAGGAGGCCAGTAAAACCAGGTAGGAGATTAGATTGCATTTGAAAGCAGAGGTACCAATCCTACGGCCTTATTAGCTGCTTTAAACAAATCATGCCATCCCTGATGCATCTCTGACCCTGCAGGGCAGCAGCTACATAGCAGCTACTGCTTCTGTATTTAGTGCTTTGGAGGGCAGGTGGGGAATGACAAGGAACTAATGATAACAGAGTAAAAGCGTGGTTAAAACCTATTTAGACTCCAAAGACAAACTAAAGTAGTGCAGCTCATCCCATATGGGTCACGTTTCTGCTAGAAGACAATTCATTAAATAGACAGCAGAAAATTCTGCGTCCCATGTCAGTACTTTTAACAGACATTGATTCATAATAGTTACATATTTTATGTTGTTTTAATATGGTATTGCATCATGTATTGTCAGTGGGGGCTTTAAAGTGGTCTGAACCCCCCTTTAGCCTGACAGTCAGAGAGCTACATGGACAGGCACATGTGAGTATTTGATTAAAGCTTACAGGCATTAATAGACCTTGTAACTAGCTGGAATGATGTAGTGACAGTTTCCTTTTCATGTGGATTTAAAAAGAGAGAGCAAGTGTAAATGAAGAGGGAACATCCTGCTTGTTACAAAGGTAAACAACATCCATCGCCTCCAAGAGAAAATCAGCTCTTTGTTTGCGAATTGGGAGGTAGTCTATATTTGGGCTCAAAATAAACCCATGTTCGTGAATTTTAAATGATTCCTGGCAGAGTTGTAAAAATTGACCCAATCATGCGCCTCAGACGCACGGGAAGGCGTGCCTCCGATTGCGCTTAAATTTAAGTCAGTGCCTCGGTGAAGGGCACAGTTCGCTTTGGATTTACACCTAGCCGCGTCTATCAGAGCACACGCTTTGTTTGGATCTGATCTAATACAAGATGTTATATCCACATCGAATGTTTTGCTGTTTGAACCTTTATTTTAAACCGTAGGACGGTATTGTGCCATATTGGAGTTGTCAGATGCGCTATAAGGGACGATACATTTACCCATACGCGAGCCTCAATCTTGAATGCTTGTCCTTGCATGGCATGAGCGAAATATAAACAGCTGGCGTGTGTGTATGTGTGCGTGTGTGTGTGTTTATGAACTGCTTAATCAACCTGCATTTGGAGAGCAAATGACCATAAGGCGTCCACCTCGCAGCGCGTACAAATCACTGTGATGTGGATCTGTTTCACTTTGCCAAGCTGTGTATGGCTGAAGCCGGAGATTTCCTACCGATTGGACACAGTTTGAGGAGTTAAAAGTTTATTTTTTATTTTGTTTGTGTCTTGAACGACTTTTTCCATTCCGGTGTCGATGATGACTGAGAACAATGAGATGGAGAGCAACTCTCAGCTCCAGCGCTGTCCAAGCACCATGTCCATCCAACCGATGTCATCCAAGGCAAGTAGCCTACCCACGTTGAGCTTTGCTCCGTAGTTTGCACCCATCCCTATGACAGTTTATACTCGAATATCTCTGTAACGTGGAGAAATAAGACACTTAACTTTGCCTTGAAGCTTCCTCCACACACGGAGAGCATCAATTGTAGGTTATTGGCTAAATAAGAAGGGAGATTATTTTATTGTTAGGCTACCTGTTATTTTCCAGTTTTGTATTCCTCCTCCTTGTAATTCTACCGGTTTATGCAATATTTACGTAAATTCTTTACAATTACAGTTGTATTCATCATGACTGCGTCACTGTAGTGTAACATCACACGTAAGTTGTGATGTCACTCTGTCTGCCCATCTCTGTCTGCCTCTTCATATTCACTTCCTACACACACACACACACACACACACACACACACACAAAAGGGGATTTATGATGATTATATGAATTTTAATCAGTGTATTAGAAGCATGGTTTCAATTAATGCTTTCAGATTTATTGTTGAAGCTATTTGCTTTTCGGGGATTACGGACAAAGTCACATTGCTGCGCTCACACACACATGTCAAATAACTTGTACCTGTATGCAGCAATAAAGTTTATATTGCAATAAGGATAAATGACCACATTTATTTATGTTTGCGGTTTGTGCATAATATGCAGAACTGGATCCCTTTTACAGCGTAGGCCTGCCTGAGCCTCAAATGTCCTTACAAAGTGTCCTTATGAGTCCATTCAGTTGTTGACTTGACTGTATAAACAAAGTCTTCAAGTGCAGGAGCTGTGAAAGCTTTCTCAATGCCGGCTTTTAAATGGAAGGCTTTTAGGAAACTTGATTCATTAGGCCCAAACACTTGATACAACTTTCTCTCAACTGTTTGTCTCCACCTCATGCCTCATCTCGCTGCCCACGCACAAACACACACACGCTGTGGACATGTTTGAAACAAGGTGACACCTTGTTCTCTGTGAGAAGCAGGAAAGTCTGCAGTTATAGTTATAGTGTTGTCCACTCCAGTTCTCCACTCCTCACCAGCTGCTACCAAGAAAAGTTAGGCCAAGCAGGACTGATTAGTATTCACATGAATCATTGGCCAGCTTAGCCACTTCACAACCATTTCCACGACAGAGTAATCTAAACTAAACAGTAGCTCCCTGCCACTGAAAGGGTCATGAATTTGCAGCCATATATGAGTCTATTAAGGAATCGTGCTGGAGAATCTTGTAGTTAATGTCAGCTTGGCTCTTGTATGCACAGATGGGGTCCCAGCGTATTAAAAATCAATATTCCACCCATATCTATTTAAACACCTAATCAAGACCATTAATGAAATTAACAAAACAAACATGCCTCAGGGTTCAATTTTTGAAGGAATCTAATCAGACACATAGCTGTGTCCATGGTGTTTTTAATTATAAGGATGACAAGGAGCATGCTCTGATAACAGATGCTCCCTGACGTTGCCAGAGGATTAAGAGGAAAGGAAGCATGGACTTTCTCTCTGGCTCCCAACAATGCACCATAGTCTATTGCCAAGGCTGGCAAAAATGTGATTGGTGAAGCAGACAAAATGCCTGAGCAGTAATCGGCAGCAAATAGTGCGTCATTCTTTGTTGAGTGCTGTTTGATCTCTCAGGGCTGGTGATGTTTTGGGAGGGCTTTGTGATGTCGGGGCAGGTAAACCTCTCTTTTTTAGATGAGTGCACAGGACGATCCCTGAGCGCAGAGATATGAGGACTTAATTGATTGGCCCACTTGTCAGCTTGCCAACTGTGTGACAAGAACATCAAAATTCAGTCATGTGTCCCATTTGGATTCTTCATCAAATCTTCTTCACTCAATATGAGCACTTAAACACCCACACAGCTGGTTGAGTGATAAAAGGTGACAGCAATTGCCTACAGTGTGAAAATAAGAACTTGCCACAGCTCCAAAGCAAAGTGACTAGTAATCGTAAACCATAACAGTTTGTGGCCAAGTCTAGCTGTTTTGTAAAAGGGATATTTCAATCTGGTGCTTTTTTTTTTTTACACAGGACAGTGTTAATTGTAGTCATCAATTGTAGTTTTTTTTAAGTTCACTTCACATTTCATTAATCATCAATTCACTTTGTCTTCAGCTGAAGGGAGATGACACTGATCCCGAGAGACTCGAGCAGGGGAGTAAGTCGCAGAGGGAGGCTGAAGTGGGCCAAGGTCCTCATTGATTAACGTAAAGCTCTTTCTGCTGTGATGTATATTGATGTGACACTGCAGGGAAAGGTGCGAGCTGTTGAAATACTGGACACTACAAGGCTACAAGTAGCGACAAAGATAACTAACTGTGTATCTATTTGTGTATCGCTGAGGAGGGGAAGAAAAGTATCTGTTAGGGAGATTCACTTGTCGCCTCCGATGCTCACTCCAAAATAACATCCTCCTCCCCTTGTCAGACCCTGATCTTGTGTTGTGCTTGGGGTGTTTAGTGTGAACAGTGATTGGGTGAGTAAAAAATGGGTGGATGATTGTTGCCATTGTTGCTAAGCTGCATGGCGGGGTTATACAATGTTGGGGCTAGGAATTGCACTTCAGTGAGGGAAGTGGTTATAATCCACTCTATTTCACACAGTTTCTCTTTCTTTAAAACAGTCATAGAGAGAGGAGGAGATGTGTGTGTGTGTGTGTGTGTGTGTGTGTGTGTGTGTGTGTGTGTGTGTGTGTGTGTGTGTGTGTGTGTGTGTGTGTGTGTGTGTGTGTGTGTGTGTGTGTGTGTGTGTGTGTGCGTGTGCGTGTGTGTGATAGGGACAGAATGGTGGAACCAGCCTGTGATTATGCATCTCTATCTTGTATTCAAAGAGGGAATTTGCCAGGCTGCCGAGCATGACTTTACCCGAGGAAGGAAATATTTGGACTGGTTCACAAAATGTATTTGTATGATAAAGACTACAGCTGTTTGCATGCTGTGCTCAGAGATTTAATGATATGTGTAAATGTTTCTGTCCTCTTACCTCTGTTTAGTCCCAGATTCTTGTTTCCTGCCACCTTATTCAAGTTTTACATCACCTGCAAAAAAACAATTGAAGCCCCAAAGTGAGGGTGTACTGTATATAAGTGTATCATGTACCAGGTGCCACAGGATGATCATTTCCTCTGAAACCACTGACTTAGAACTGGATTGAGCCAGGAAACTGCGTCTTTCACAGCAGGGTTATCATTCTTGTGACTGAAATATCCTCACTTAGAACGAGGTCGGACACTGTGACGTCTACCACGGAAGAAAAGAAATTATAGCGTGTCTAGCCTCAGAGGTGGGGCACAATGCAGGGGAGAATTTTAAAGTGGAAATTACAGACTGCACAGAAAAATAATGCATTCAAAAGCTCTTTGTTGAATTGATACTGTATTTAAAACGGTGGAGTGGAGTGTGTAAAGCTGCTCCAGTGCCTGTCACCCCTTTTTCTATTTCCCTTTTTCTCTTCTGCTGCTGACTACACAAAGGTGATCGGCAAGGTTTAGGAGTGAACACAGATAGTGGTAGAATAAGAGAAATTTGTAAGAAAAAAAAGAATTAGCACAAATCTGTCTGTTTTATCACCCATGCACACCTGGCCATTCTGGTGATTTGCCTGTTGTTTTTTAGAAATATACAATAATTAGGTGATGCAGACCTTACCACCAACACCTTTTCACCAGATTCCACACTGCAGAGAGTGTTTATTTTGACCTTTACGGCCTAAAATGAAGAAACGGCTGGAATTACTTGACAACCTTCATTTGAAGTGTTCTCTCCTGGGTGAATCATTTAAAACAGTCCACACTAAAAGATATTATAGCCACATGCTGTAGTTATAGTCTCATTCCCAGTGGGACTGTGCCTTTGTTGCTCAGTCTTGACCTCTGGACAGGCTGGAGCATCCCATATATATCTCAGCCCTGTGGGCCCTGGCCTCACTAAATTCTGATGGAGGGAGGAAGAGACACATATTCGGATTAAATAAAAGCTTTATTATTGAATTATGTCTGCCCAAACCCTGCTGTCCCTCTATGGAGCATTGATTTTGGACATTTATGTTGGCTACATGTGAGAACAAGTTGGAGTTGGTATATGGATCGAAGATGTGAGAATGATGGGCTTTTACGTGAGATTGTTGCTGCTTGAAGAACATTGACTGTGCAGGTGCGTGTCTGGGCAAGGTTTTGCATTTTGCATGGCATTGCGAATCATTTGTGAATTATATCCATAATTTATTGCGAGAGCAAGCTGAACTAAACCCAAAGGTTTCTTTTGAGAAGCAAGGTCTGCAGATGAAAGGCTTCACTTAGTACTTGTAAGAGGTGCAGTTAGTAGAGACATGAAAGAAGATTCAAAAAGGCAGTTCTCTTGACAGGTATTGTTATTAAACTTACAGAGGATCAAAAAAACATATGGGCCTAGATCATACATCTCAACCAGGGTATAATCTGTGGCTAACTTCCGCTCACTCTGATTCATTTTCATCTCTTACGTCACAAAAATGACGTAACCCAAATTGAACGCGGTATCACACTGGCTCCAACTCAGAAGTATGACGCTCTCAGCTGATGTTCAAATGGAAGCTAACGGGAATGCTTTTTAGGCTCACACACTGACAGTTGATTCGATTAGCTGTAATTGAGACATGGGCTCTAGCCGAAGCTGCTATGCGATCACTCATCTGCTCTGATTGAAAGAGCTCGGCACAAGACTGTACTACTTCTTTGGTAAATAGATTGTTTGTAAAGGTTTTAGAAATCAGTAACACAAACATCATTTGGGTTGCCAGGTTGTGTATCCTCCTTTAGCCCAACTTAATCTGGCTCTTCAATTCATCAAGATTATTTACTGGAGAATGAGAAATATCTGAGACTTAACTAATGACTTACTGACATTTATAACTGCAGAATTGATGGCTTTTTAGAAAGTGAGTGTCATAAAGGGTCATGAGCTCTTTAGAGCATTATTACCACTCTGTAATAAAGTATACCACCAGTATGCTACCAGTCCACACTCTTTGGTCTTTGGTCCGTATGGATGGAGGTACTGCCACCCCCAAAGCTTTTCAAACAATAAAATGACATGTTGAAATTTACATTTTTCTGGGCAACTTCAAAGAAGCTAGTGTGCATATTTTACACATTAAAGTCTGTTTAAAGGGTGTGAAAAATGTGATAAACCTTTTGTTGCTCCAGAGGGAGCTTTGTGAAGTCTGATAAATACCCTTGTGTGAGTCGTATTGGCGTTGGTTGTGTCTGAGCAGGTAACAACACTTTTTATTTGCCATAGGTATAAATGATTGCTGGTAGGTTTTTTAGACTACTCTGATATTTTTTAATCTTCTACCAGAAGGTAAAAACTGGAAATCGACAGTCAAAGACATGAGTCAACTGTTTGAATGAAGTTAATTACAACTTTATTAGAGACAGTATACATAGAATAACACCATTTTGTGCACCCACCGCTAAAATATAATGTATTGTATTAGTCACTTTAGCTTAGCTTGTCTTCATCAGTGTAATCTGATGACGGGAAATGTCTAATAGAGATTTACAGGAAGCATATGCACTCAGTTACATGGACTTTTGTTTCTCTGTGTGCCTCACAAACACACACACAGACTCAAATAGACAAACTGTTTTCATATCTTATTCCCAGACACGCGGAGCTGTAAACAGCATGTCCCTGTAAAGTGATTATGTTTGGCACTGAGCAGAGAGCAAGCGCAGACAGGCAGAGAGTGTGCATGCAGAGTGTCTGTGGCGTACTGATTATGTCTGTTTGTCTGTCTGTGTTGATCCATTCTCCCCCTGCGAGACAACCACGCCCTCACACTGCTCTCCCGCATCCACTGCATGTCAGAGTAACAAATAGCTGCCTATCCCTCGGGAAACGAGCATCATCATCTGTTCACAGAACCGGAGGGAAACGTCAGTAAACATGCATTTATCTAGCCAATCAATGATAGATGGCTGCAGGCTGCAGCGCTTACAGACTTTTGCGGCTGATGTGACGTTTTGTTATCTGGTTATTCTGGTTATTATGTTTCGGAAAAGCAGCAACCATCAATTGTTGAATACTGTTTAGTCAATGCAGCTTACAAGATACATGCACGGCTGGTTATGTCAATACACGGGAGAGAGGCTACAAGCAGTTTAAAATTGCTGGATGTTGTAGGCATGTGAGGAGGGATGCATCAGCCCTGTAGTTCAAGCCTGTGGCACAATTATTCTGTCCAATGAGCAGACTTCATCAGATAAAAACCCTATAGATAGGCTGTTGAAAGATGATAACGCTGTGTAAACTGTCTTGTTTCATTTCATCACAATAGCCCCCCTGCCACCACTACCAAGAAAATGCCATTTACACACAGCAGTTCTTGATGTAAGGCCCTGGGTGGCTTATCTTGTTTAACCATGGGCCAAATGCAAAAGCTGCCCTATTAAATGTGACTGTGCGAAAGACATGCTTGGTCTCACTGAAGGGAACATGCAGGTATCTTAGCTTTTAATGTGTTGCTTCCATATGAGGTGATATTGCTTTTCATGAGCCACCCTCTTTCCCCATGTTGTACAGATCAGAACAGAGTGTTTATGGATGCCAGAATATTGCCTGTGCTGCCCTGAGGGTATATTGGACATTTGTTATTGCTCCCAATGTGTCGCTACATTCTTGTTTATCTTGTGTTTATTCTTAGTGTACCCTCTTATTCTCTGTCTCTGTCAATGTGTGTGTGTGCGTGTGTGCAGCTCCAGAGACTAAAACGCTCGCTGTCCTTCAAGACCCTCATGCGCAGCAAAAGCGTGGAGAACTTCTTCCAAAGGTCTTACAGCGATGCTCGCCTGCCTGAAGATTTCATCCCTGACCTGCCGCCTCCTTCTCCTCCACTGCTGCCTGGCTCTCCTCTCGTCGGCGACCGCTCACCGTCCATTTCACCATCTCTCAGTCCCAACCCCTCCATCTCCTCCCACTCCCCCTCGCTCAGCCTTTCCCCATCTTTGCCCATCAAGCCGCCCCGACCTCAGATTACCCACTCTTTCCAGGACCATGTCTTTCGGAAGCCCACCAACTGCCAGCACTGCAAGCACATGATAGTGGGTAAGGTCCTCGATCTACTCCCTGGACTGGTGTTTGTGTATATGGCATCCCATCTAGTGCAAACTGGAGAACATCACATATTGTGCTTAAGATATTAAACATTATTAGATATAGATATGGGGACAGTGTTTTATTTGCAGATCAGGACTTGGGAGTCTACAACTCCTTAAAGCAAAAGTTTAACCTTTTGGGAAATGCACTTACTGTATTCACTTCATGGCAGAGAGTTAGATGAGAAAATCGAGAGTTAGATGAGAAATTCTTATATAATGAATATATTTCCCAAAATGTCAAACTACTCCTCCAGGTATGGTAGCATGAACATAATAGCGTCACTTGTTTCAAAGAAAAATCCTAAATGACTTTTCCAAATTATTATTTTTTCTCCAAGGAAGGAAAATTAGATACTACAATTGGACTGTGTCTTCACTGCAGCTCTCTTTTTTTATATCTGTGAAAAGACTATTCGATTACAACAGGGATTTCTCTGCTGCAGATCGTGTGAACGCTCTCATCCCTAATTTGCCACTTGTTTGAACTACTAGCTGATGCTAGTATTGCTGAAATCTACTTTCTGTCACTATGATTGATTACAGACTCCAAGTTGCTCTTCTGCTTTTGTGTCTGTGGTGTAAATTCTGCATGCATTGCGAGTTTATTTGTGTAATGCATCACCTCGCTCAAGCCCTACTCCTCTGCGGTCCCTGAACACAGTCCAGTGTCTGTCTCCTTGTTAGGCTGATGAAGTAGAATCCATTTTCCTCTTCAAAGTTTTCATTGAGCCATAGTTTTTGTTTTATCAATGTTTTTTTCCATGTCATCCCCATCTACAACAAATGTGTCTATTTTATTTATCTTTTTTTTTTTTTTTAGGATCAACCCCTTAATCTTTAAAAACGTTCAAACATCAACAGACGATTTCTTATTGCCTAACAAATGAGGGGGGAAACATCTTAATATTCAGAGGTTTTTTATTACTGAAGCGTTTGAGAACAAAGATGAAATAGCGAGATGATCCAGTGCCAAATCGATTATAATTGAAATATCTCCTGCTGGTTTCCAATCTCTCCATGTTGTTTTGGAAGAGGAGCAGTTGATTATGAAGCTGTTAGTGTCAGTGCCAGCTTAATAAAACTGGGACAGCTCTTGATTACACTCTCTACCTGAGCGGAGGGAAACCTGCTCATGCTCTTTGCTTTGTTAGGACTTTCTACCTTTTGCAGATCTGCAGCCTGCTAGATGTGTATTTCTGTTATACAGAAGTTGCTGCCTCCGTGTCTGTGTCCTCTGCACACATTATATTACCTCTGTCTCTCTCTGCAGGAAACTCCAAACAGGCCCTGCGGTGTAAAACATGTAAGATGGCTGCTCACCTGTGGTGCACCTCAGAACTATCGCAGCAGCTGTGTCATGGGAAGGTGCGAATTCACTCACAGAAGTTTTGTGATTTGATTTGATGCCCTTATATATATATATGAAACAGGCTGTTTTTCGTGGTGTGTAATGTACTTTACATCATACAGTGTGGGCAATAATGTATTTTAGATTTAGATTAGTTTGTGTGTGTGGTAATTCATGTCTTTGTCTTTTCAGCCGTGGTGTCTACCCACAATCAACAATCTAGAAATGTAAAAAAAATAATTTCTATCTGATAGCATAAAGCATCTCAGGAAAATATTCAGTTCTCTTCAATTTTAGAACAAATATCCTTAAAGGAATTATCCCTAAGCCAGCAGCGGTTATCTTAGTTTAACACAGGTACTGGAAACGGGGAAACAGCTAGCCCAGCTCTGTCTGAAGAAAATAAAATCGGCATATTATCACCCCTAAAGCTCACTAATTACATACAAAATTACATAATACAATATCCATCAAAATAACAAATTCATTTTCATTTTAGGGAGGTTAAGTGCCAGACTATGTCTTGACTGGGGGCAGTTACTTTCTGGAGTCTTTGCTAGTTGCCTGGCAACTGCTTGAGAAATTGAAATTGTCCGGCTCAAACCCCAGCAAAACGACAAATTTAAGGACAAAACAAACAAGCTACACAGTAACATGTTAATTGACTTCCTTTAGATTCGCTGTTATGTGGATTTTGTTACCTTCAGACAGAAGGTTAGCAGGCTAGCTGTTTCCGCCTGTTTCCAGTCTTTGTGCTAAGCTAGGCTAAGCTAACCTTTGAGTGTTTTTGATCTCATGTACGTTTTTGAGGCTACAAAGAATAGTTTAAATTGTGTCGCAAAAAAGTCCTAATCAATTAAAATAAAGGAAACCATGGATACATTAAGTAACAACTAATCTTCACTAAAGTGGAAGCAAAATCTTTTTTTGCATTGATAAAGAGAATGAAAATGTGCCACAACATCTAAACCTTAGAATAAACTAACTCTCTCATAGTGTATTTATCTAACAACACAGGTTCCTCCTGCTCAGTCCAGTCTAACCTCCGATTTCTCTGATTTCCCAGAACATTTTTAACAGCCAGATTACAAAAACACCAGCATCCAAAACAATTTGGGTTGCAATCATAATTTGAATAACCTGAG
>NC_045747.1:14671381-14685948 GCF_008692095.1 Etheostoma spectabile | reverse complement strand
CACGGTTACTTTACCATGAACGTGGACTTCACAATTGTACATGCAATTTGAACTTTGATTTGTTTTCTGAAACGGTCTTACAGTAAGTAGCCTACAATGAAACATTGAAAAAACATTTGACACAAACACTGGAATAACCCTCTTGATCTGAGAAGTGTAGTGCACTAGGCAGCAAATTGGGAGTGTTTCCAGACAGCTTCTGTGTTTCTCTAGTGCAGGACATTAGCATGCAGCAAGAGGTGAGACCTTCTGAGAGCACTTCTTAGGAGCACTGTGTTCAAAACGGCTGTGCAGTTTGATAGAAGACAAAGAGGGAGGGCTAGGGGAAAGGTAAAATATCATGTGTGTGATTGGCTCATTTGAGTGCGATATTGCACCCATGCGGGGACACACACACACACACACACACACACACACACACACACACACACACACACACACACACACACACACACACACACACACAGAATCACATGTCCATGCCTTTGCGTGAACCATGTGCATACTAGTAAGTGGTTAATTGGATTCATTGTTTGTAATTAGCAGCAAAGAGAGCTACACGTTGCTTCGGTTTGTGGCTCAATTTCAGAAATGAGCTCTATGCCTGCAGCATGCGCACCATACTGTGTGTCTTCATGTGTTTCTGATTCAGTAATTTTCAAATGACTCCATGAATGTCCTAAAACCACCACATAGAGCCAGTTCCCCATCAGATCAGCCTACAAACGAGAAGTAAACTAAAAAAAATAATCCTTCTGTTCTCCTCCATTAGTCTGGAGCGTTCAAGCGAAACTTCAGCTCGCCGATGATTGTCAATGACCAATTGTCTGTCGTCAAGGAAGTTCAACCAAGCCTAGGTGAGCAAACCAGAGTGTCTGTGTGTATGGGCGTATGTGTGTGTATGTGTGTGTGTGTGTGTATGTGATTTCTGAGTGAGTGCACGTGCATCGTTACGTATGTGTCCCATGTGCTTTTGTTTTGTGATGTTGCTCTTGTCCAGCCTTTTGTTTTTTTTGTAGATTTTTGTGTGCTTGTGCATGCGCTGTAATAAAACCAGAACTGTCTCCATCTCACCTGACACCGAAGGAGCATGAAGTGGGAAAATATAAAGAGGAAGAACAAATTCAGCTTCTCTTGGAGGCTGGTGGACGGTCTGCAACCTGAAAGTATGTGAAAAAAAAATTATAAATAAATCATATATACATATATATATATATATATATATATATATATTTATATATACTATATATAAATATATATATACATATATACTATATATAAAGATAAGGTTTAATTATTTATGATTTTGTATTTCTGTTCATGCTTTGTACTGTATATCCTTGGAGAGATGGAGGGTATTACTTTATTATCTGGCACTTCAGTTTGCATGGGAAAAGCCTTGTCAACATAAAGTGCTGCCTATTTCCCAATTGGTATAAGTCTAGCTCTCTTCATCATTACATTCACCTCTATTTCACCAACAATTACATTTTGAATACAAATCACATTTTCACTTAGAGGCATACAATTACGTAAGCGAACCAATCTTCCCATTTTCTGGTTGTCTCTTTGTCAAGTAAAGGCACTGAAAGCTAGAACGCAGTGGTCCAAGCTCAGACTGTTGTGTCCCAAAAGTACCTGAATCTGTTCTTCCTTTCATCATCATCTCTGAATACCAGCTTGATCATACATTTTGGATGAACATCTGTGTATGTAACATAACATGTAAACCTCGCTGGATCAGGATTAGCACCTTATGCTGTCACTTCCTTGTGCTATCCATGAATCAGGGTACAATTAACCTACAGCTCTGTTATCACCCTGAGCTGCGCACCATGACGCCTGGGACACTATCAGGGCCAGCTGAGACTGCAACCTGCCAAACTCACAAACACACACTGCAATAAGCCCTCATGCTTACTAAAGGCTTGGTAAAATACAGAGTTCGTGTTTGCACACATTAATATTAGATGGCATGTTTTTAATGAAAGGATTTACTTACGCACTCTGTGATTTTCCATCTACTGCCTTTTGGAAAAGCAGTGTGTTGCGTTGTATTAAACCACATTTATGAGGGTGACAGTCTAATAGCTGCAGGAGTGAAGTACTTACAACAGTCAACACTCTAGGTTGCAATCTTTAATGACAATAAAATCTGATTAGCTACCAATTGAAATGTATGTTGTCAGGGTCAAGGATTTGTTTCTCTATTTAAACAAGAACAACAGCTGCGTTGTTAAGGTGAAAAACAAGTTTGCCTTTGATTCAGGCAGCAGGACTAGTTTAGGAAAGAAGACCCGTCAGAATAATGCCGATCGGTCTAATATATTATTCACTGGTCAAACTAGTTGATATTGAATGTTTAAGCTTATAGTTTGACATAGTTTGTAAGTAACCTCAATTCACGAAGTTCATTAAAGCACATAGGAAGACGGATGAAGCCATGTTACATATAGAACTCTCCTTTCTGCACTGAAAAAAGCTGAAGGTCAGAGAATAATTTTTTATGAGGATTATAGTGTCTGAGCACGACGTTTCCACTGTTTACTCTCTTCTCTTCATCTGTAATGAATTGCTCTTTGTAGAAATGCTTCCTCCTTGCTACAGTCAATTTAAAACACACATGAGCTGTATCACCTCAAAATACTTACACCAGGCAGACTAAAGGCATTCTTGTTGCAGAATTTATGCATTCCTGTTTAATTTATCACTTATTTGACAAGAGCATGGAGGCACTGACCTTAATATGAAACTGCAAATCATTACAATTTAATCCTGCCCGCACACACACACACACACACACACACACACGCAAACGTAAATCTGGCCCCCTCGGAAAAAGCAGGATATTTAATTCCTAACTTCAGAAATACTCTGATAGCACCCAGCACTGCCATCTATGAAATGTAGCAATGAAGGATTGCCATGTTTGAAATCTCATCTCTTATTCCCTTTCTACTCAATTACAGCTCCAGATGATTCATTTAACGGCTATTAAAACTATAAGACACATGTCCGGCCAATAAGTAAACGTATAAATAAATCAAAACATGTAGAATTATTGAACTATCATGTCTCCTGAATTTTGACTGCTGTTCTCTGTCTGATCGAAAGTGGGTCACTTTGGTCCAGGACTGACTACAGTTAAATTTAGACTCTCTGGTTTCTCCAGATCGGTACAATAATAATGGTGTACAGTGTAATCTCAATGAGTAGTCCAAATTGTGCGTGGAGCAGTGTCTTTGCGTGAAATTTTTGTATCTTGTAATAAAGTGAAAATAAATGTGTGTGTGTGTGTGTGTGTGTGTGTGTGTGTGTGTGTGTGTGTGTGTATGCGCGCACGCATATGCGTGTGGTTTCAGAGGCTGCGCGGATGCGTGTAGACCCCGTGTATGCCGCCTTGCGCTACGGGACGTCCTTGGCACAGATGAGCCGCTCCAGTTTTGGCAGTTTGTCAGAGTCGCCAACACGCAGCCTGGTATGACATCATAGCCCTGTGGTTGGTGGGGAGGACAGGAGGACAGTTGCCATAAAGTTTTTACGACATTGGTCAACTCACTGGTCAAGTATTGGACCATATCTAACTGTGATGCTTTGATTTGTAGTACTACTCTCCTTACTTTTTAATTCTGCCATGTTTTGTAAAAACTTAACAAATCATCGACAAGTATTTGCCAAAATTGGGTGAATGAAATTAAAGATGACTAAGGATTAAGCTTTAAAGGAATATCGTGACATGTTGGGAAATACTTGTGTTTCCTTTCTGGCGGAGAATTAGATAAGCAGATTGATAGAGTGGTATCAATCTTTGAGACTGTCCTCCCCCAAAAAACGCTCCCATAGGTTGTTTGATAAAGCAGCAATTATGACTCATATTTACCTTTAAAGTGGTGGAGCCCTTTAGTGGCTGTAGTAATTAGGAAGGTAGAAAAGCAGAAAGTAATATGACAAAGCACGAGTTTGAATCCCGTTTGACAAAAAGAGTAAAAAGTGAGTTTGTTTTAACTTTACAGAACAAACGAAGCTACATCACGCTCAGCATCACTTGAATTAAAATCAGATTTGAACCAAGACCACGACATTTTTTCAATTGGAACTAAGATGGTTTTGTGGTTAAATATAACCAAGCTGCAACCGTTTCACAACGTTAACAACATTAGAACCAACCACCACCATAACCTCTCTGACAGAAAACGCTCCTGTGGGTCGTATTAGAGGGTAGGAATAAACCACCTATTGCACTCTCATCATCTAACAAATGAGAAAGAAAATGAGGCAAAGTAATTCCCAAAATGTCAAACATTTGCTTGAAAATTAATTTCAAAGCCTTTCAAAAGTTTCCTCTCTTTGAGGTAATTCTAGTCCCTTACTTACTGTACATCTAACTTTTCCCATGGTGTGTTATAATTAAGCACCAGGGTGTCATCTATACGGAGCATAATGGATGACACCGGTCTCTGTGTTCTTCTCATTAAACGTGTAGTTGAACTAGTGTGCAAATCTTTCTAAACCCCCTAAGAATGCCGATCTCGCTACTACACTGAGAACTACTAATCTGTGTGCATTCTGAATGATTCAGAGCAGAGAAAAGTATTACTACCACTATCAAATGCATTCTCTTTGACATCTCGGTGCTGACATTTTTCTCTTAATTTCCATCTTTGATAAGGGGGAGGGAGGTGAGGAGATGCAGCAGAGACAGTGCAGCATGGAGGAAGACATAACTCAGGAGACAGGGGGTAAACACTGCTGTGTGTCTGTGTCTCCATGTATGTGGATAGGCATATGTCCTGTGTGGATCTATGTGTGTCTATGCAAATGCTGTGCATGTCTGTCTGTGTATGTGTGTGAGAGAGAGATTTACTGTGACAAATGGCATGCCTGATTGCATACGTGTGGGTGAGTGGATGCCTGGCACCTTCAAAGAAAATGTCTTGCCACCCTCAGACACCCTTGTCCCTGACATTGAGATCGAGGAGGAAGATGAGAGCGGCAGCCAGGCTCAGATTTCAGCAGAAGATGAGACTCCAGCAGAAGATGAGACTCCTGCAGAGGAGAGCAGTGTGATGGTACTGCTCTGTTTAATCCCCCTGTGCAGACTGTCACCCCTTGTTGTTTTCCTCCTCGAGCTTTTTTTCCTATCTTACCACCTCCCCGTCCCTTTGTCTCCCTGTGTCCAGGTGCCCAAGCGCATTGAAGTTCACTCCATCCACACCTATGTAGCGCTCTACAAGTTTCTGCCTCAGGAACAGAATGACCTGGAACTTCAGTGAGTAAAAGCCAAACAGACTGCCTACTGCACGCATTTTCTTTTGTGTGCACAGACAGGTATGCTTGTGTGGTATTGTTTTTTTGCTATTCTGAGCATGAGCACATTTACTTTGTCTGTATTTTTGCGCCGACTGGTGTCATCCAGAATGAAAATGTCCCCACCATCTGCAGAGGACAGTGCCAGGGCGCCCTTAAGGACGACTAATTATAAACTGGAAGCCCATCACTGTCCCCCTTTACGGAGCTAGCGACTGAGCTGTGTTCCCAGCAGGGGAGAGGATAAAGACACTGAACAACTGAGAGATGAAAGGGCGGACAGACATAAGGGGAGATGGCATGAAGCTGAAGATTATCATAAGCAGAGAGAGAGCGAGCAAAAGGATGGGAAAAATAGGCAGAGAAAGTTAAGTGTGAATGTAGTATATACTATAGTAAAGGTTTTGTAAGAGGAAGAAGGACTAGAAAATACACTGTGCTGTGGCTATGTGTGTCTGTGTGACTGCACAATATGTGAACTAATAAAAGCACAATGTATCTCTGTGCTTTTGTGCTCTGACTATTATGGACTGCAGATGACAAAAGCAATACAATATTTTGGACAAAAGTCATGACAGACAATAGGTTGTGCTCATACAGATATATACATAGTTCTCTCTTTCAAATAAAAATCATTAACTTTAAAGATACTCTTTATATACAAACTGTGTGTGTGTGTGTGTGTGTGTGTGTGTGTGTGTGTGTGTGTGTGTGCGTGTGTGTGTGTGCGTGCGTGCGTGCGTGCGTGTGTGTGTTGCATCATTAGCATGCAGGCCAGGTTGGCTGCAGAATATGTCTAGCCTTCCCTGCAGCAGACGCTACAGAGTTGTATTTCACGTAGACCTTATGCCTTTGGTGTGTTGGCTGCTCTGTAACCTCTACAGAGGGACACAAGCCTCACCTCCACAGCTTTGGAACTGGGGGTACAACATCTTTCTATGGCAGCCTGGCAGTATAATCCTTTGTCCTCACACTCAACTTTCTTTTCATCTTTTCTTTTTTTTGCTTGCCACTCTCACTCTCTCACCCACTTCATCTCCCCATCGTGTATTCTACTCTCGTCTCCCTTTCTCTTCTCTGCCTCAATCCCTGCTCCCCTTTATGCCTCCTTTTCATATTCTCTCTTGTCTTATCTCCTCCTCTAGTCCCGGTGATCGTGTGCAGGTCACTGATGACTCTAACGAAGAGTGGTGGAAGGTGGGTAATAAATCATTTGCAACCATCTGCGTGTGTGAGTGTTTGTGTGTGTGTGTGTGTTACCTGCGTTACCTGTGTTCTTCATAATGTGTATTTGAGTGCACAGAAACGTGTGCGTGTGCATTTTTTGTGTGCATGGTTTAATTCAAGTCTTTAAAAACATCCCTTAATGCATTACAACTGCTCCATTTAAACTGCTCATAAACATGCAGGCAGCAACAGAAGAAGAACATAATTTCTTCCGAAAAATTACCAAGAATTATCAGAATGAACTTGACTAGTTTTGCAAGCTCAAAGAGGTCTTCATTGAGTCTGTAATGAGCTTCTTTTGGTCCTGATGGAAACAAATGCATCTGTGTGGGACCGTGTTTTCCATCACAGACAAAGGAAAATACACGCAGACTTAACTAAAGTGCAGAGTCGGTGTATCTTCCATCAGTGGACCAGTATTTACTAGCACTTATGTAGCCTAAAGTGAAGCTGAAGTCATTATACACTTTAAACACTGCCGCTCAAAGGAACCATTAAATTAAGTATAATTTTGTATGTATGGTTTGTGATTCACTTAATATATACAGTACATAATACATAATAAACACATCAACACCTTAGGCGGAGGGTGTTAAACTGTGAAATATTGCTGCATAATTGGGTTTACTCAAACATCTGTGTTCCTTCTTCTTAAGTTGTTTCTACACTTGTCTGTGCAGCCACAATGAGTCATCACGGCACAGACAGAAATGTGTTGCCATCTGTGTCACTGTGTTTTGCCTTTCCCATTACTTTTCAGGATGAAGAAACTTGTTATTACTGACCTCACAGATGTTAACAATTCTGAAACATATCAGAACTGGTTAGCCAGTCTAAACGTCTGTGTCAGACAAAACAGACATTCATCTGGCTCATCATCAGCCAAACAATGAAAACTAATATAAAGGGACAGACCCGATGAATCAGCAACCATAAAAAACAGCTTAGTATTTTATTTACAGTGTGTAATGTCATGGTGACAACCAGTTACATTTCAAACGTTAACTGATTGTACCGTTCTGCCGGGTTTATTCAGGGCAAGAGTGGGGACAAAGTTGGCTTCTTCCCTTCCAACTTTGTGCAGAGGGTCCGGCCAGGGGAGAGAGTGTGGCGGGTTGTCCAGGGCTTTCCTGGCAACCGAGAGAGAGGACACATGGCCGTGAAGGAATCCCAGGTACGCTAATATTATTGGATTGTTAAATGACCTATTTCTCTGTTCTTCTTAGTCTAATTTATGTTTACACCCCTTAAAAAACTACACTGGCATTTGGAATCATTTAGTCTGTGATCATAAGGTTCAGTCTATTTGCGGTGCCCACAACATCCTGTGCAGATTTGCAGGGGGCTGGAGCCTATCCCAGCCCACTCTGGGTGAGAGGCGGGGTACATCCTGGGCAGGGTGTGATCAAAGGATTGGCACCAAAATAATCTCTGTGTCTGTGTGTTGACACTATAAAGCACATCAGCCAGAAAACATACTAAAGTTTTTTTTTTAATAATCACTTTAAACCAATTTTTACCAACAATGTATGCCCCCCCAAGCTGCTGATTACTTATTATATAGTATAGTATTTTTACCCATGTTTTGTGTTGTTGATTTTGCTTATAATTTTACAATTTATTTCAATTCATAATGAATTCTGAATTAAATTAAGATATACTAAGCATAAACACGTTGAATAACTGCAGGCAACTGGCACTTACTGTCAGCATGTTCTTTCATTCTGTTGGCACTGTTGAAGCATACAAGATTATGACACTACAACACATACTACTCCCATAATTTTCAGCCAATTTGGATATATCTGTTCACAATTCTACCTATGTTTTTGAAGGTCTATTAATGTGTCAAATTTCTTAAATTCAGAAATAGTTTTTAAAGATCAATCTGGTCTTATATTATAGAATCTGTTACTTTTTGGAAAATAGAGCAACCGAGCGTCTGCCTTCTCCTTTCAGATCTGTGTGGGGAAGCGAGAAGACGGAGAGGAGTTTCTGAGGCTGAGCAGCGGGAAGAAGAGAGGGCTGGTCCCTGCTGACTCCATAGAGGAGATCTGAGCCTCTGTTCTCCAATCACCATCCTTCCACTTCTACTTCCCCCTGGGAGGCACGCATCTATATATCCCTTCCTTTACCCTGCACTCGGCAAAACGACAGCTGCAGCCTTTCCAACCAGCGCTGACTAACTTTAACCAAACACACTTCTGCAAAGAGCTGGAACCACAGCGTCCTTGAACATGTGGTTTGCCGTTGATTTGATGTACTTTCTTCAATAGAGTGTACAGTCATGCAGTAGTCCTGCTCTTAGAAAGGAACTGTCTAGTTTTATCTTTCCGATACAAACATCAATGTTTAGTTAGAAAAAGAGTGCACCAATCAACAATGCTTTAAATATGCTTGCCAGATGCCAGATCACATCTTTTTTTCATCCATCAAAAAGATGTCTACCAACGTGGGAGGAGGCTGAGTCCTGTCCTGGGAACATGACGCCTCTGTCAGTGTCCTTTTCTTTTTTCCTGCCCACTCTGCATGTCTCATCTGCTATCTGTTCATGTCAGGGTCTTTGGCCTGAGGACTGATATCAGCTAATAGTAGCTACACAATATGAGGCACTTGGCAAGGACAACGACCGCCAGCCAGAGAACATTGCTGCCATTCAGACAGAGAGGAGAATCAGATGAAAGGAGTAGACACGATCCAAAAAACCTCAGCATTGTCAGGCTGAGTTTTGACTGCATTCATCAACTTGAGAGGGCAGAAATCAGAAGATTTTCAAAGGAAATGTGAAGCCTCTGGGGATCACTGCACAGGGAACGTAAAAAAACCACTTCCCCTGACAAAAATGAGTCAGCATATTTTTATTTCTGGTAAGAGAGTATAAATCAGCCAATAGACCCCATCTTCCACAAAAAAGGTCAACTCAACAATAATGGCAAAACAAAATTTACCTTTTTTTCTTTTTTTCAAATCTGTCTACAAGACAGGAACTTAAACCTGAAGGAACCACTGAAAAAGTGTTCCTTGCCTTTTCTATTAAGTTAATGGCATATCCATACAGAAACACATTTTGGTGCAAAGCACCTTGTTGATAACTTAGAGGTGAGTGTCTACGGCCTAAAAAATAAGTCAGCACATTTGTATTTCTGGTAAGAGAGCATAAATCCGCCAGTAGACCCCATGTTCCACAGAAAGGTCAACTCAACAAATATTGTAAAACAAATGTACCTTTTTTTCAAATCTATCTACAAGACAGGAACTTAAAACGGAAGGAACTGCTGAAAAAGTGTTCCTTGCCTTTTCTTTTTAGTTAATGGCATATCCATACAGAAACACATTTTGGTGCAAAGTACCTTGTTGATAACTCAGTGGTGATTGTCTAGGACCTAAATCTTTAGTCTTACTGTTTTAAGCAAAGATGATGCTGGGGAAATGAAAAGGAATAGAGGTAAAACTTGCAAATCCCCAGAAAAAACAGGGAGGGTGGTCCTCCCTCGTATGGCTGGTTGTTGTGAGCACTGAGCAAGAGTGTGTAGCAGTGGCAGTTTCTGTTCTCCTGTTTTCACATGAAGCAGCTTGACGGGCATTAAAGGGTTGTTTTTCTTTCTGCAGAGACCCGCCGAAGAGCTGCAGTGGGTGTTGCAAATGTTGCACAGCATTATTACATGACTTCACTAGAGCTGGATCAGTGGGAAACAAACGGCGGCCAGTCTGCCAGAAAAACAACACAATGGGGAGCTTTCTGTCCATGACAAGGAGTCTAAGTTTCACTGACAGCTTGGAGGAGGATGCGGGGAAACAGAGGGAGGAGGAGGTGTATTGAGAGGAATGACATCAGTGTTGAACCATTATGAGTCAGTCTGTGCATGCAGGTAGTGTTGTACACATGGGTGCACCAGTCATCA
The DNA here is from genome assembly GCF_008692095.1 of Etheostoma spectabile. Classification (NCBI taxonomy): domain Eukaryota; kingdom Metazoa; phylum Chordata; class Actinopteri; order Perciformes; family Percidae; genus Etheostoma; species Etheostoma spectabile. The sequence goes on along the minus strand of NC_045747.1, from coordinate 14,675,512 downwards.
TTGATCAAATGTCAGCCTGTCATCTCCATCTTCTGCTCCCTATTTGGCCTCTCTCGTCCTCTCTTTCTTTACTGCTCAGTTATGACATAAAGTGAAGGCATTTTTCTTCTTGTACTGTACATATTGATGGTTTAGACACCTGGATCCAGAGAGAGGACACTCCACCTGTGTCACGAACATAAAAGAATGCAACAGTAGAATGATGGCACTGCAATTGATGAAATAATTTAACTAAATAATTTAACCTGTATGTCTTTTAGACCACACAGGTTAAGCTAATGTGATCCTTCTTTAGTCTACATTTTAATATATACGTGAGGCATTTAGAGACTGTGAGAAATAAGCTTCTCTTCTTGTGAAAATGAGAATAGCACTTTATGTTGTGTCATCTTAAGTTGTCCTACTTGTTGAGGTATCTCCTTCATAGTGATGGCTTTCATATTTAACAACTTCACTTCCCTATGGAGCTCTTTGGTCAAAGAGCGGATAGCTCGTCTATGTGTGTTAGATTTTTCTGATGTCGAAAAATATCATGTATGGAAAAAAACTGAGAATTACACAGCAACATAAACAACATGAGCGTCCTGGAGAAAAATGGCGTCAGAGCAGAACTGGATTTATGATTTTAACCCATGTAAACACTTTGTTATCTTACATCGTGCCTAGTTTTCTGTAGCATCACATGTTCGCACCTTTTAGAATTCAAAATGTTAAGTATGTGTTTGGATGTATCCTGAGTCCAGAGTCATTGGTCGGCCACATACCTTAATAAAAGATATTTACAAAGCAGTCTCTCCCCATTGTATGTCCGCAGATGAAATGATTTGCACACTGGCATATTGAAATATACTGCTGCATGTGTAAATGCTGTTGATCACGTAGGTCTGCATCCAGACAGCACCTAGCATTTGGTGTTTTTCTGTATCTGTAATTATATTCAAGGCTTGAAACATAGCAGGGAGCTGCTAAGTAAGGCCACTCTAATGGCGAGTGTTAGTGGCAACAATGCATAATGCACCAACCTCCATCCTTGAAGCACACTGCTGTGCATAGAGGAATGCCAAAATGATGCTGAAATCACAGCTGCAACATAAATATCACGCACTGGCACTGCTGGAGGGAGAGCAATTCAGACCTTTTTATGAAATCACACACTGCTCCATATACCAAAGGAAAAGTAATGATGTTTTAAGCAAACACCAGTCCTCAAATCAAGGAAACCAACACTGATTGGATTTACTGATTGATTTTTTTATTATTTGTACCACAAATGAACCTTCTGTGATAATGCAATTCTCAAGAGTGCATGTTATATCGCAAAACATCCTGAAGCCAAAGAGTTGTCTTTGAGTAAAAAAACAAACATATTTATACCAGAATTTACAATAAGCTGTTTTTGAACTTGTCATTTTTTGAGCTCCACGCTGCTGTCACTATTGTACCTATCAATGTGTATCAATGACGGTTTCTTTTTTTAACAAACTCGCAACAAGAACATGTCATGTCATCAACACCCACCAAGATAAAAATCAAGAAAAGATGACACAGTAACTGAAATATTCCAGACCATTCAACAAAATAGTAACAAAATCGTCAATAAACCATGCACCAAATAAATATATGTCCACAGCAAATAACAACACCATAAACGCATCATGTATATCTCTCTGCAGGACACTCTGGGTGAAGAAGCCCTCCAGAAATTTCAGGAACTTTTCCCATTTTCTAAAATATACAGTACATCCAATCTGGCGAACCATTTTTGTGACATTTTTTTTCAAATGGCGCCACCCTAGCCATCTCACAAGCCCACTCTTGCATTGATGGCACCCCTTCATTTCTTCTTCTAGCTATCATCAAACTAGTCTGGACTAGTCTCTTCTTTTGTGCTTATCCATCCCAGTTTAGGATTGACCCATCTCCCAGAACAAATCATCTTGGGCTGAATGGAAACTGAGTCCCTGCAATCCAACATAGGTTATCAAGTACCCCGGTCCAAAATTTGTGGACCTGATCACAGGACTAAAGGACATAAAATAAAAGGCCATCCTCTTGTCTTACATTTCCAACAATTTGGTGTGTCTTTCATACCATTTCTAAACCATCTGGAGGGAGTCCAATAGAAGCGATGCATAATCTTGAACTGAATGAGGCGCACCCTCATGTCACGTGACATACAGTGGTCTTGATACTCCTACAGATTCTGTCCCACTCCTCATCATTCAGTGTAATATTCAGACCCCTTTCTCATGTCTTTTTGATGGCTGTCCAGGCTCCATCTTGCAACACCTTAATTATGTTATTTATGTAAATACTGTATCATAATATACCTTTAACTATGTAAATATCCACACTCCTTATATTTCTTTATTTCTTAATTTATATTTCTTATATTTCTAATATCTGAGCAACTGTAACACAGAGTTTCCCTTCGGGGATCAATACAGTATTTCTGATTCTGATTCTGATCTCCCAGGTTCTGCATCAATGATAGTTTCTAAATATTTCCTGAACAGGTTGTTTCTTTCCTGAATGATACAACAAGCTTGCCAGGCTGAATATGTCTTCATCATGCTTTTAAGCATTTTAAAGGTGCGTTCGAAAGTCATGCAACTCGCACAGATGTGCCTTTGCCTCAGCAAATTTGCATTTCAATTAACTTTACATGCAAAAATGCCACCATCATCATTTATTCTTTTTTGACCTGCTAATCGCCTGTGTGCATCCCTCTCTTCTAAAACCCGATGTAAATTCTTCTTTCTTCGAAAGTAAGTTTAGTGCTAGCATAAGTGCATTATAAATTGGAGCAGAGACGTCCCTGTTTTACATCATGTAAACTTGTGCTTTTGAGTGTAAACACACAGTGAATTATTACCATGTAAAGTACAGCGCTAGATTCAGAATACTTGCATTATGCTGCTGACAGATTTTGGAATAAGAGATTGTTTTACAGACCTTTTTCAGAATTCTGAATCATAAGTCCACATTCTGACATTGACCTGCTCTTGCAAACTAATGTTTTGACATTACAGTGAATAAACAATGGCAACATTTTAATTTTTGACTGAACGTTTTTCTTTGAAAGGCCAACTGTACCGGGGCATATGTTTGAGATTTGGCTATAAATTTGGCTTTGTTTGACATCAGCTAAACAATAGCCGGTGTCTTGACAGGAGGGATCTTTGGCTGAGTTTCGCCACCAACAGTGGCTGCTATACCTCTATTAACACTTGACACTGCTTCCCATCTGCTGTGACTCAGTACACAGTGTCCTCTGTAGCTGATGCAACTTTGCCAGTGTGTGGAGGAGCGTTTGGAGCGTTGTTGAACACTTCCATCTTAGTCTCCGTCTTCTAATCCTCTCATTTCATTTTCCTGGCTCAATCTGCCTCACCAATCACTCCGTGTCTCCTTTCCTACTCTCACTTTAAAGACATTGAAGCCCTCAAACTCTCCCCTGTCTTTCATTGTCTCACTTAATCTTCTGGCTCGTCTCTCTTTATGTCCCTCTCCTACTATTGTTTCTGTCACTGCCTTCATGCCGCTGTCTCTCTTTCTTGTGTCAGTCTGGCTCTGAGCTCTTGAGAGAAGCAGTGCAGGCAGGGAATGACTTTTCCTCTTTTTCCTAAATCTTGTTTTGACATTTCTTATGATTAAAGTTATAGTAAGGAGGCTGTAGTCAGACTTGCCTCACCTGATTTGATCATGGACAAATATCTGAGGAGGTGAAGCTGCTGAATGTAAAATTGCCTATTAATAATGTCTTATTTCTGCTGGCTGCTCCAGCTCAGCTTGGCCATAATCACAACTTTCTAAGGTAATAAAGCAACAGGAGGGGGACAATTATGGCTGGGTGTAAATGTGGTTATTCCTGAAATCTGGCCCAGTGTCACGGACCCTGCAGGGTTTTACTTGTGCTCCTGTATAATAAATGTCCACTATCATTATTCAGAATGTTCCCTGCTATTACTATGACATCTCATGACCTTTCGCCTCAGAGTCAGAACTAACACTGCCTCTGTACTTCCTATCCCGGTCCAGGTGAACAGAGAGCCATAACATCAATAGAGACTGACAGAAAGAGACAGACAGACAGAGAAAGAGAGAGAGAGAGAGAGAGAGAGAGAGAGA
>NC_045747.1:14664341-14671371 GCF_008692095.1 Etheostoma spectabile | reverse complement strand
GAGAGAGAGAGACAGAGAGACAGAGAGACAGAGAGAGAAACAGAGAGAATCAGATGCTGTTCTTAGCCTTGTGTCCCTCGTCTTTTTTTTTCATCCATGTGGCTCCTTTGAGTTAACATCAAATGTTCCTGTAGGTTCCAGTGTGGTTTGGGTGAGGACCAGAATCACAATATGAGGGAAAAGAACAAACCTAGTCTGTTCCTAAAATATGTCAAAAATCAGAACCTGGAGTTTATTAAAACTGCAATAAAAATCATTATCAGACACAGAATTTACAAAACCTAAATGGTACCCAAACCTAATCCCTATTTGCACAAATGACAACAATGTAAGCTACAATGAAGAATAAATTACATTTACAATTAGTGGTCTTTCATGTGGAGAAGTTGCATATGTTTCTTTACCATTTCTTTCTTCACATCCTAAGCAAAATAGATTTCAGTCCACCTCCAACTCCAACACACACAGAGAAAGAGAGAGAGAGGATCTCCTCTCCTTGGTGTTTCTTTTTATAAGTATGCAATTTTCACACTTTCTGGTTCTACAGGGAGGAAGCGCGCTATTATTAAAGCAAAGAAAATCTCAACGAAAGCAGCTGTCAGGGGAATCCAATTACAAAAATAGGGGTGATTAAATGAATAGTCCTTCTAAAAATAGAGGTAATCACAGGTTCCAAAAACACGCACGTATATACACACACACACAAACACACACACACAAACACACACACACACACACAAACACACACACACATACAGACCTGTCACTGATGGTGGCTGACAGAAACATAAAGAATTATTGCTTCAGCTGCAAGTACAACATACCATTACCCTTTCTACTTCACCCACACAGGAACTAATGAAGTGCAAAAATGTGTTTTTGACACACATACACACACACACACACACACACACACACACAAATAAATAAAATAGAGTATGCGCAGATAGAGAGAAATAGAGACAAAAGCTTTCTAATTACTCAGTGTGACATATATAGTTTACAGATGGCACAGGGTTAGGGTTGAAGTTCTTATTTTACAGTTACACTCTTGTTTCCCTTCCCTGTATTACACATAACAGAAAAACACAGAAAAAGATCTAATGCCAACACTGAAACTCACTATGAAGCTCCATAAAGCACAGTTGAGATTCAGGTGATAATTCACTGTACAAACATGTTGATTTTAATAGCCGTAAGGCATTTTAAATAAAATGCAAACAAGTGACAAAAATACTAATAACAGAATTACTGCACGCAAACATGAGACTTGCCAGCTGCTTTGACGCTGTTAGATTGTACATGGACATAAATCAATAGTTATTTGTCTTTATTTCAAAAAATGTATATGCACAAGCGTCCTTCTGATAACAAGACTTTACAGATTTGTTAACAGCTGGCTGCCAGAGATCATAAATAGTAATAATAATATAAATGGGAAACTCTAAATCATTGTCTGGGAACCATGAACACCTGCACGAAATCTTGTGCGTGAATACATCAAGTAGATGTTAAGATACATAACTTAATAAATGGGAAATTTGCCCTTCTGGTGGTGCTACGGGAAAGGTCAGAAGATCACCAAAGTCAGTAGTATTCATCCTCTGGGGACCATGACTGTCATGGCAATCAATCCAATAGTTGAGCTATGGTATCAGTCTGGACCCAAAGTGGCAGACAGACCAGCATTGTCATCCTTAGAGCCATGCCGCTAGAAAAATAAGCTTTCTTACTTTGAAAAAGGCCAGCCACATTCGGCATGTTCTCTTGACAACATGCATGCTAAAATGTAAGTATATGAAGCACTAATCAACAATAATCTAACCGCAATACATGCATGATTTTGGAATCTTTATCAATCAACAAGAAGGCTAAGCACAGAACTAATGGACCATTTTCCTAACAACTTGAATAAGAACATTGTTGTTCATGTCATTTCTGAGGAGCAAGGTTCAAAATTAACACCATCCACCACCCAAATGTTGGTAAAATATGCAAGTGGCTGGTAGATTTGTTTCACTCACCATCCAAAAAAAGTATTTTAATCAATGGAGTGGCTGGTAAAATTTGAACATTCACTTGCCATTTGGCTGGTGGACAAAAAAGTTCATTTTTAACACTACTGGGGAGGCTGGCTGTGAATGTTTCTTAGCAGCAGAGCGAAGGCTGCTCATTGTCAATAATAAATCCTGCCAGTAGAGAGACTGGATGGACGGGCAGGCAGAAAGGCAGACAGACAGAAAGACAGACAGGTGGCTGGGGAGGTCAGTCGCTCCATGACCAGACAGGAGTCAGAGGTTATTACAGTCATGTTGATTGGAAGTGACTGACAGGCAAGGAGGGAGATAGGCAGGGCAGCTTTACCGTCCCTCTGTGGAAAATAATACCACTAGACATTGGTCTGACTGTGATGCAGCACTCTGTCAGTAATGATGACTGATGCTTCAAACAGGCTACTGACTCATCAGTCTTCTTCAGCGTCTCATGCCCGGTGTACTCTGCCCCTGATCAGCACTGATTAGACTAACATGGACGCCACGTTCATGCCCTACATTTGTTTAACACGTTCTCCCTATAATTAAAGTCAACTGTGACTCTGCATCTCCCCATATGCACACACACAAACACACACACACACACACACACACACACACATATTGTACGATATGCCCTATCAATGAAACATGAGCTTCACCCGCCCCACTGAGCCTTCTCCCTCTATCTTTGTTGTTGCTCTTCTCTCCATCTCCCCAAGAGTTTACAGCCAGAGGCGTCACTTGTGGCGCAGATACACACACACGCACACACACACACACACACATACACACACACACACATACACACACATATATGAGCGCTTATAGTTAACAATTCACGTCATCCTTCTCTCTACACAGCTGACCTTTACTGTAGTTGACAGATGAAATGAAACTGTGAGCGCCTGGTGATGATGTAGAAGAAAAAGCAGTCCACTGTTTCTCAGAGTCAGTATCTCAGTCTTAAGACTATTTACTTTATACGATCAATTACAATGCCGATGTATAATTTATATTACAGCCATGAGGACTGTCAGTAACATCAATTAACTCCATTTCATTCCTAAGTTTTTTAATGATCTAATTAAATGTGTTTCTTGACCTTGGGTCAGGACAATATGACAGAACTCAATGAATAGTTTGACTATATAGCGTATCAATCTTCTCATTTAACTCTGGACAAGAAAGAGAATAGGCGTATGTCACAAAATGTCAAACCATTACTTTAAATGGTTAAGCATTGGGAACACAAACTAGATGTATCAGCCCTAAAAGTAAAATCTAAGATGTACTACTTAAAAACATACTATTTTCTGTGTTGCCCTATTTTCCTGTTCTGTGCTTAACTTCCACTTCATTTGATTATTGCTGAATTACTTTTGCTACTACGATGACTCAATTTCATCTAAGGGATCAGTAAGGTTTACTTCATGCAAAACTACATAGGATACAGGCTTCTCCCAGACTGGTTTCATGTTATTGTAATCTTTTCCTCCTCTCATGCTATTCAGCTCATGTAAACTAATTTTTTACTTTACAAGGATTAAAAAGCAGGTTAAAATCAAGCAGTGACCCTGCATGTTTCAAACATGGCAGACACTTCGACACACAAACTGCAGCTTATAAAACAAATATCACCAGGAGAGAGATAGGTTGGCAGCTTTGAGAAATGATTATAATGGGTGTAATTTTTTGGCCGGTCATTGTAAAATGTTGGAAAACAAGGTTGCTGTCACATTTCCTGATTGCTCCCTTGCAGCATTTATAATTACTGGTGAGGCTCGACTAGAGCACAGGACACTAATTGAAAGCCAAGCTTTGATTGATGAAGCCGCAAACATGGTGAATATTAGGAAGTAAGGACAACGTTAGATGATGTGACGTCAACAAAAGGAAGTGCAATCAACCATAAATTGTCGTCTCTGTTAATCATGTCTCATCTCAGGCAACACAGATCACTGGCTAAGAAAATCACATCTAATCTGATCAAAATGACTCTGATAGTTTGTCAAGATAAATCATGTCAGTGTCTCATTTTCAGAGACTCTTTTTGCGCGCATGACTGTATTATGGAAATTGTTGTCACAATGAAATTTGTCTTTACCTGCATCATCAATCCGTTGTCAGCCTGTAGAAATGTGACTTACTTCAATTTAGTTTTACTTTAATCTGGTGCAGCAAAACTACCCAAGTACACAATGTAATTTGCACAATACCAAGATACAAAGCAATTTGTAATGCAGAAAAAAAGATTTATGACCACAGTCACTGTATCTGTCGTGACAGAGAAATACACTCACCTTATTGTGCCCTCTTCATGGAGTCTTGTCTGCACAATTTTTCATGACGACAGGAAGGGAAACAAATTGCAGACGCAGACAAAGGAGGCACTGGAAAAATTGCAAGTTTTTTGCCATGAAAATTACCACAATAGAAGTCACAGAGAAGACCATGAAGACAAACAGCAGAGAAGCAAAGGAGAGCTTTGATGTATGATGTGACAGTATTTAATGATCAAGAAAAGATGATAGACAGCCTACTGCTAGTGGTAGGTCACTGAAGGACGGTGACAATAAAAGGACAAAAGGAAAAAACAAGATCTCCTCTGTGATACCGATAGAAAACAATTTATCCGACAAAACAGTCAATTAAGAAATGGTCGAGTCGAGGGAACTGCTTTTTTTTAATGAATTCACAGCTCCCGACAAAACGTCAAAACTGTTTTTATAGAGGATTTTCAGCATCCCGCCCACTGCTGTGCCTGCTTCAGTTTTCTAGGAACTGGGACTTCTTTTGGTTCAATAGCTAATTTATATGTGTGTCATGGATTTACAGCATCATTAATTTTGACTGAAGGCAGGCAACCTATAACAGCAGGAGGCTAAACTGGCCCTTTCAGACTGTTCAAACATTTATGAAGGAATATACAATCATCTAGATGTAAAAGCTTAGTGAGGTAAAAGGCAATGGCATGATTAGTTGCATCACACTAATGCAATACGTTTTCCCAAAGGTCAGTGTTGAGGATTGAGGGTTAATTTGAAGGACTATAAGGTCATGTTGGCTTCTTTGCAGGTTGGAGTAGATGTCCTTATAGAATATTACAACAGGTAGCCAATGTATCTGGACCGCAGGTGTCTCATCTGTGTGTAAGTAAAGCTTCAGAAGTTATAGAGGTTTGAAGCTGTGCTAGCAGCATAGCTCTAGAGATGGTCAGCCCACCACTGCAGGCTGAAATATCTCAACAACTATTGGATGGATTTCCATGAAATGGATGGTTTGTAATAACTGTAGTAATTCTGTGGCATTTATTTGGTTTATTCCAATTTACTCTACTTACAATTCCTGAAACTGATGGCATCCCCAATCAACCTCAGCTGTGCTTTGTATTTTGTGCTAATAATCAAATGTAAGCATGCTAACACGCTAAAAGATGGTAAACGTTGGACACATTGTAGCCTACTTGCTTATCGCATGTTAGCATTGTCATTGTGAGCATACCGACGTTAGCTCAAAGCAACGCTAGGCCTTTGTGCAGACAAACAGGACTGCTAGCATGGCTGTAGACTCTTAATTCTTCTTTGGAGTGACGGCTTCAAAAGCAACAGAACCAACATGTCAAAACACAAATTGTTTATTATTCTTCAATTTCATTTATATAGATTTTGAACCCTTCTTTCACCATCAGTCCTGGCACAAACCTTCTGTCAGCTTAGGTTCAGGTAACTGAAAGCTTCATAATTTGTTTTCTTGTGGCAGTGGCCTTTGCTAACATCCAGACTCATTAAACAAGGTTTCAACATTAACACCTGTACAGAAGGCTCCCTATCTTATGCTGATTTTGTTAATCCTGTCATTTAAGCAGGCATGTAGTTGTGTTCCAGCTACGAAAAGCTCTCTTCAAACAGGGCCATGGGAAAAGGAAGAAAAGGGAGGGGAGTTTTGAAGAGGTTTTGGGTCATCTATTCTGGAAGAGCCAGGCTAAATCAGGGCACGACGACTGTATACGGTTAACCTACTTCGATTCATCTCCTTGTTTCGGGATTTTCTCAAGCAAGCTTTTCTCCTTCAGTGACTGCCTGATTTTTTTCCTCTATGTTCTGTGAATAAGAATGGAAAAGAGAAATGTAGGTTACTACTCAAATTGGAAAGTTGTTCCGTGTGGAATAAAGGATAAGACTGTATTAAAATAAATGGTGAAAAACCAGGAACACCAACACCACAAATTTATCTACTATCTAAATTATTTCACAACTAGTTGTATTAGCAACTAAAAGTTTCAGAGAGGTATTTATTATGGCGCTACTATGATAAAAACATGCCTTCGATCTTGTTTGTTTTGGAGGAATGTACTTCCAATTTATTTATGATTTCTATAGCTATTGTTCCTGTGGAGGTTGATGCAGGTATTTGAACTCATTTGCACAAAAGCGGATAGTTGGATCACAACAAAGAACCAAGCATCTATATTGTTTCCTGGCATATTTGTAAAACTATTACAGAAATAGAGCTCCAGTGTCACGATTTGTTCTGTTAGTGTTAAAAGCAAAAAGTGATGTTATTTACTGGACATCAGTTGCATCATTTTGTTGCTCGTGGAACCACTCAGTGAGTACTTGCTCATGTAGGTCGAGGCAATTTTCATCCAAGCTGTCGTCACCGGGATAAAAATGGTTCACAGCAGAAGTGAACCATCAAAGTGATTCTGAAGTGTTTTATTGGTGCATTTTTGCTTGAGTGGGCAAACAACCAGGGGAATGTATACCACCAGCTATTAAAGCTGCAAAGATAAGATTTAGGTTAATAGACTTTTAGGTGCCCAGCCACACAAAACTGTTCTTGCACATTTTTTTGAAATATGTTAGATCCATATGTGTTTGTGTTGTGTCGTGAATGTGAAAATGAACTGCTACCTCCTCTGTCAACTCTAGCCACTGAAAATAAATAAACGGAGGAATCAGGCCAATTACAAAAGTTGGTCAGTCTGATGTCAT
>NC_045747.1:14663442-14664331 GCF_008692095.1 Etheostoma spectabile | reverse complement strand
CTGAGCTCATTACTATTCATGAGCTTGCTCAGTTGCGCTGGGTAAAGGATGCTGATAGTCAGGCATTCATTGGCTAGCTGTTAGACAGTAGGAGTCAAGCAGCTTATCTCATTGAATATTGATAAGAAATGGCACAAATCGAGCTGAGTCACATTTGAGAAGAAAGGTGAGGGCTTGTTTAATGGTTTTTCACATGCATGACACTGGTAGAAGTCGGAATCAGTGTATAGTGCAGTGTGATTTAAAAAAAAAATAGTGATTACAAACATGTATATAATAAAGTGAATTGTTTTGTCACTGGATAAAATGTGTATCTCATATCTCAAGGAAATAAAAACTGAATTTTCCCCCAACTAATTGACTTGCTGTTTCCGTAGGGCCACAACTACTCTCTCTGTGCCATTACAGGGCACACATAATTACAACTTTTTTTTTTTAAATCCATCATTATTAACCACCTATTAAATCAGGGCTAATCAGGCCATCATGAATGTGGAATGTCCCATGCTGTGATGGTATTATTGTGAATTTTCTTTTGTGCTGCTCTCTGATGCACAAAAATCAAACTTGGCATGTTACACCAAAGGTCATGCTCACTATGCAGATAATTGGCATGGCCTTTCCAGAGAGTCAGAGAGTGATGGTGAGGTTTGTGGTTAACCATATGTGACTCAGTTTGATGTTTGATCAAACTGAGTGACATTGCTGGTACGAGTCCACATGGTCAAGATGCGTGTTCTTCTTTTCTGTTATATTGGCGTATAGCATAACAACTTGTTGCATTACTGCCACTACCTGTTGGGTGTAGCCTAGAGCATCAGGTGTGTGTAAACACGGAATCCACAATAACAAAGGACATCACAAAGCTCTTCAATTACACATTACTTTC
>NC_045747.1:14648010-14663432 GCF_008692095.1 Etheostoma spectabile | reverse complement strand
TTTGTACAAGAGCTCAAAACATAGGCCTTCTTGACTTGAATTGGTTTACTTGTTACTGGCAATAGCACACAACTTTTATAACTAATTTAAGTGACTGTTGATGTTGCACACTTAAAACAGACTCCCTCTTCTCTTTTGCAACTTCATTTTGCCAGTTCTGTTGGAATTATCTTTTTACACTAAGCAACACATCTTCTAACATCAGCTCTCCACTACGCTCCGGCGCTGGCTTATTACATCCTCGTAACTGAACTTTCACCTCTCAGTAACAAATCAGAATAATATCCAGAATATTTATCAAATTAAATTACAGAATTACAAAATTCTAAGCATATCCCTATTCTAGGAAATTATAAAATACCTCTAGGTCACAACATTGAAACCAATGGATGACTACTACCTAAATCGATAGCACATTGTGGACGTTGGCAAAATATATTACATGCATGCGTACATTTTCTATATTTAGGAAAAGTTTCCAACCATTCAACACATTTGAACAATCGTCGGCCGCGTTTTATTTTATCTTTATTTTTTTAGTTACCAAGTGGGAAACTGTTATCAAAATCTAGCCCCAGTTTCCGACCTCTGATTCCCACTGTCCCACATGAAGTGACATGAATGATTATATTTTCACTGGGAAAAATGTTTTTCCCATGCCAATGAACGCATGGATATTCGTGTGATATGTGTATGCGTTCCACCTCCGGGATTGCTCCGCTGCAGCAGGAAATTCCGCCAGATGCATATATTTTCCATTTCCTTCCGCTTTCTTTGTGTGAGAATTTTAAATTCTCTGGATTTAGGAAGACTGCTTGGTAAATTGAGACAGCTAGCTAGACTTTCTAGTTTTCTCCTGCACAAGTATTTTGCAGTGACTCTGTCCGGAGTTTATCACCGCCGATGACGATTGTGATTGATTTAAAGAAATGCCCAGCATAAAAACTGTGGTATGGTATCTATGCTTTATCAGTTATTAGTGATATCTGGCCGCTCTGCCCTTCCTATTAAGAGGATTTGGCTGAGTATCAATCTCGACTGGCATGATGTATGGTCTGACATTCCAGAAGTATCACACAATCCAGATAATCAGCAGATTCACAACAATCTCATTTATAGGACATATCTCTCCCCCGTGAAAATGCACCACATGAAAATAATTAACAGCCCCGTATGCACTTTCTTCCCAATAAAAGCACAAGTTGCATTTCTACACATTCTGGGAGTAGTCTCCCGTTGGTCAGTTCTGGAACAATATTGCATCCTAAATTTTTGCCTTGTTTAATGTTAATGTGCCTGTTACTTCCAATGTCTTAATTCTGAATGATCTGTCAGCCCTTCAACTCAAAGGCGTGCTGTTTTTGCTGGAGTTAGTTGTGAATAAAATTAGTGCAACCTGTCGGAAACCACCTCATGCCAGGTCTATCCATGCATGGACCCTTTCCTTTTTGGATGTAGTCTATATGGAACTCTCTATGGCACGCATCCATAGAGTGCCAGGAAAGACCCAGGATACTTGGGGCAACATCACTGACTCCTTGAGGTCCGGGCTGTAGCTTTGTGCAACAGCCTTTACCTCATCCTGCTCATGTAATTGGCCCTTTGTCTTGTGTCTTTCTGTGTGTGTGTGTCTGTGTCTGCATGTGTTTCTTCTCCTTACCTCCCAGCTTTTCGGTTTATTGGGCTCTGGGACACATTCTGATTGTAATTGTATCTGTTGTTAATCTCTGAATATATATATTTTTTAAATATATTATCATCACCAGACCCTCCTCAGTGCGCTTTTACAGGAGAGTCTGGCAAAGCGAGACTACTCTTATGGGACTTCATGGCACCATTGGAACATCTCAATCGAGTTCTTTTCACACTTGCAAACACCTGCAACCACAGCGTCTTGTTTTCTAAAATCCCCACTGACAAAGAACAAACATTTGAGAACTGTGTTGCATCACCATAGAAACAAATCCATCCTTTTAAATTCTTGCTGAGCTGAGAAGTGTTGACTTTGAAAACCTTGCTACACAGCCAAAGCATTGCCACAATCATAAGAGGCACTGTGTCTGATTAATGCTTTAATCTGCGCTTTTGACATTTCAAAAAGGAGATATACAACAAATACAGGCCAAGCCAGCATAATTAGGGATGTGAGACGCTGCTAGCTGTTGAGGCATGTTTCTGTTGAGTAAAGCTATATGCCGACCCTTCAGTTCAACAGAGCTTGCAGGTCAGCTGTTGTAGGATAGGTTAATGTATGGTACCTAAAGAGGAAGAGCAGCAGCTAGTGAAGAAAGGTCGCCTGAGGCTGCCAAGCCAAGAGAATGACCTTTGGAAGAGCAAAGCAAAGCACTGCCGTGGAGACACTGTCCGAACTCAAACTGACAGGCTGTTACAAAGCTTAGCTAAAGCTTTGAAATGACTGCCGTGCTCCACTGGACCAGAAACTACATTGTTATGGAGCCATTTAACAGAACTCGGGGGGAGGGGGGCCCTTCAATTTGGAAATTCGACTTTAAAATGTGTCGATGGTCTACAAGGTAATGTCTAACTGTAAAGAAACACCAGAAAAGTTATTAAAAACAATCTAGCCTACTAATAAAGTACTCCATTCACAGTAAAGCAATGCATCAAATGGTACAATGGCTGTTAGTTTGCCTGCATAGGCTACTGTAATACTTCCAAGTACATTTTGCTGATAATATTCTAGTTTTGAATGCAGGACTTCTGCTTGTAGGGGAGTATTTTTACAGAGTGGTATACTTTGAGCCTATCCATAAGCGATTAACACCTAATGTAGCACTGCCACTAAACTACACAGAAACCCACCATTATAGGTAAACACAATTAAGAGAAAATGGATAATTAAAAAGTATGCAGCTACTAACTTAAGTGGTACATTTACTTAAATTACACAAAGTACCAGCGTTCCCTTTTGTGTAAATGTTCACAAGACCTGAATCTAAACTGCAACAGCTTATCCAGTTTAACAGATTTGACAAATGATTTCTTTATGTTCTAATCCACCCCAAAAGTGCCATGCTTTCTGTGACTCAGCCCTTACTCATGTATAACTTCTTCATACTTTGAGCTCCCAACATGTTCAGCAAATGTCAAACATGTTTGAGTGAGCCAACAATGAGATGTTCTACTTTGCAATGAAATGAGACTGAGCACGTAGTCCTGGAGATGGCTCTCCAGCAGCTGCTACTGATGGGCAGACCTCCAGCACCGTTTATCCACTCAAAAAATTAACAGCATTCAAGCCACTTTGATCAAAACGTAACTCATTTTATTGGGTCAGCAAATGTCATGTTACAAAAATAAACATTCCAGTTAAGATCTGTTGTCTTAAAGAACTATAATTCAATGTTTGAAATTCTCAAAAGCTTGACATTCTAATCAATTGTCAAGTAACATTGATTTGATTACTTTGAAATTAATATTTTAATGTATGTCATCTACATTAAAAAACCAAAAAGACCCAATTTCTCAAAAATGTAAGAAAAACAGCCCAACTTAAAAGCCTGCACAGATTTCAGGAAGTTCAAACTTAACAGTCAAAATGCGCTGCTAGTCTGGATTGATTTTTATTTAACCGTTTAGTGGTACAACCTCAGGCTTCTCCTCCAAAGGGCGAGGCGGTTTCATACCAAACAGATTGCGCAGATTGACTTCTGGGTCAACATAATGAGGGATCTTGCGTTCATTGAAGAGGCCTGCAAGGTTGGTTTCCACTTTGGCACGCCGGGAGATCCGCATTCGCAGGGCAAAGAGGCCACGCAAGTTTTCCTCCACAAGGGGCAGAGGGTGTCCATCCAAACGCTTCTGCCAGGACTTCTTAGGCCGCCGACGTTTCTAAAATAATGGAATAATGTCAGTTTCTGCAGTTTGATGCCAACTATATCATTAATGTATATGGCACTGTTGGATACCAACGTTAGACTTACCTTCAGAGTGGTGGCGCTTGGGTCATGGCGAAGTAGGTGTCTCGTCATACTCTCCTGTGTAGTAGAACACAGCCATAATGTAATGCAACACTGGTTGAAACTTTGTTCAACACAAAATGGCAGTAGAGTGTGCAGAAATCATGTCACTATGTTAACACTAAATTAGAATTATTTATGATTGGCTATGGCATTTTCAGAAATAACAATTTCTTGGCTTAACAGTGTCAGATTTGGAATATTAATGCTGTTCATTAAATGACAGGTGCATCATGCAATTACTCCAGGTAATTTAAGATCTAAGTTTTTGAAAGAAAACTATTCAGATATATCTCCTCACAAGCACCAGTAAGAGGACATGTTACTTACCCGCATAGCAAACATGCGAGGGCAGTCAGGGAAGGAGCATTTGTATTTGAGGAGCTCGAGGTGCACCTTGCGGATGTGGTGTTGCAGGTTAAAGGTTGTCGAGAAGTAGGCCTGGCAGTTGTCCCTGGGACAAACCAGCACGGGCTTATGGGAAGCGTGGCTACGTTTGTGCCTCCGCAGAGCATCCACTTTCTTAAACACCTTCTTACACACTTTGCATGTGAATGTGGCTGCAACATATTTTCATAATGTAAAAAACAAAACCAACACATTTAGGATAGATCTCAGTACATTTGTACTATAACCACAACATACTGTATGTACCTGGATGTTTGGCCATGTGTTTCTGAAGTTTCCCCCAGGTGTGTTCCAACACCTGGCAGTTGGCATGAGGGCAGCGGTAACCTGCACGGGCCAAACAAGGCCAGTAAGTCAATCAGAAAATCAAAGGTTCATCTCGAGCAACCATATACCATACATGTCATACCCTGAAAGAAGTTACTTTAAAGCCCAAAAGGTCACATTCAAATGCAGGGATGAAGACAAAAGAACTACTAAGATTGAAACAGACCAACCTGTGTGCTTCTTCTCATGGGCTTTGCGGGCGATATGGGAGTCGAACGTAGCAGCACATCCATCCTTCGAGCATCTAAGTATCCCACCAGGGACGAGTAAAAGGTAAAAATAAATTTAACCAAGTCAACAGGGGCCACACCCACTCAGACTCATTTATCTTTGCTAGAGCCTGCTCTCAGGCATCAAAGATCTAATTAAAATGGAAAGCGTATAATCTGACAGGCTCATGCTCTCAGGCATTTATTAACTCACAGGACAAAACTAGAGTGATCTTACACCACACGCTTTTACACAGTTAAATCTACCATCTTTTGAGATGTAGGCTGCTACAGAGACATACTTGGACTTAATAGGCACTCCATGCTCCTTTAAGTGTAGTTTGTACTGTCTGCGTTTTTTGAAGGTCAAGGAGCAGTTTGGCTGGTTGCACTGTGGAGGCGAAAACGTCAAATTTTAAACGACTTAAACAAGGGAAGTGACTTTTAGAGGCCGTTGTGTGGCCTTTTGGTGCCATCTCGTGGATACATGTGTGTACTAATACAAACCTTGAAATACTTGTTTTTGTCTCCGTGGGCGTAGAGCACATGTCTTTTCAGCTTGCCCGCGTGAAAGAAACTCTGCGTGCAGCCCGCGAATTTGCATCTGCAGGAAAGCCCATTTAAAATTAGCTAGGTTTTAGTTTTGAGGAGCAACAGGGGCCTACAAATAATACTTCCTGTGACTTACTGGAATTGCTTCACCCCTCTGTGCTGAAGAATGTGGCGGCTCAGGTGGGATTTTCTCGAGAAACGACGACTACAGCCGGCAATTGTGCAGAGACACGGACGCTGTGGACATTTGGTAACAGTTCTACAGTTAGCCTAGCCTAGGAGCCTAGCATATAGCCTCGTTTTTTAAAATAGTAACAATTATGTATTTATTAAAATATTTAAAAACATTTATACAGTAGGCCCATCTTTTCCTTACCGCTCCGGTGTGCACCGTCTCGTGCTCTTTGAGTTTCCACTGTCTAGTGAAACTAGCTCCACAGTCAGCGTGGGCGCAGTTGAACAGCTTCAGACATGGGCCGTCAACAGGTTTCTCTTCGGGCACACTATTCATTTTCCTTGATATCTTCTGAGCACTTCTCCGAAGAAAAAAAATGTATGGGGAAAGGCCGCCGGTTTTTTTTGCCTGTCTTATAGCCTATTGAAAGAACTTCTAATTTCTTAATTGGCAACGTTGGGTCACCAGCAGTGTTCACTGATTCAACACTTTGCAACTCTGAAAAAGTAAAGCTGACACCAATTATCCTAATTGCATTGCTAAGCTCAGCTGTGTGAAAACAAACGTGAAGCGAGAGAGCAAGCCAACACATGCCTACCAACTACTAGCCAGAAACGTGTTGCCTGTTAGCGTTAGCATACATTCTAAGCTGTAAAGTATAGGGTATAGTTTACAGGAGACATGATAAATAGAAAAAAATAACATTAATGTGTTTAATATCCTGATTGATGATTGCTGAGATTTTAAACTATATGCCGTGTGTATATGTCCTTATGGGCGTCAGTCTACTATAGAGCCTGCTAAGACATTTGACATATTAGGCTACTATATGACTTATTTTCCATAAAATCCTAATGTCCACTAAATTTCTCATTTTAGTGCAGTTACTGATAAAATGCTGTTAACTAAACAGTGTGATAAATGGCATGATGAAGGAAAAAAAAATTACAGCATGATATATACAAAACATTTTAAAAAATGGATGACAGCAGTAAATATAAGGCGTTAACATAGAAATATGACTTTCAGCCAACAAGTCATAATAAAAGTCTTTCAAAGAATTTTCTGTTCAGATTGAGGTTCACTACTCTCAACTCTCCTAGATGAAACCCTGGAAAACAGAATCACAGTCAGTGAGTGAAATGAAGAACCGCTGTCTTTGTCTCCAAAACTGTCTCTTTATTACAAATTTCTCAAAACATAATATAAAACAATATGACATTCCCTTAGTGTAAACATGTTTCAGTGCCCATTTGTTAATTTCAATTTAAACACTTTTCTCTACTCTCCACAAATCAGTGGAAAAAATCTTTCACATTCACAGAAATAACCATGTCTTTACAAAAATAAATATCATCCTTCCTTTACCGTGCAGTGTATATATATATATATATATATACATTGTATATTTATTTATTTTTGTTCTAACTCCAGAAATCCATCATCATACTAATGTAAAAATGTGAATCATGAATCCACTTTGGCTGTAAATGAATATTCAAATGACTTTAGAGCCAAAACATGAATCCTCATATACATAGGGATAACTGTTTTAACTTATGATACGTTTTTTTAAGCACAGACCTGACACCTAACTGCTTCTGTATAACTTTAGGAAGAACTCTCCTTTAAGTTTAGAACAACATATCCCTCTTCTCTGTCTTACTGTTTCCCCCCACTCTGCAAAATAGCCTGTTTAACCAGATACATAGTGTTGTTGATATTTAGGGAAATGGCCTTGTGTCTTTCTCATGTGAAGTCAAAGATGGTATGGATGTCAAACCTCTGTTCTCAAAGACTTTGTCTGAGGAACAGACAGTAAAGGACACTTTTTATCAGTAGCTGCTGTAAATAGAGCCAATAAGTTGATACAAGTAGTCATTCTTATACATTCTTCATTCTTTAAGCCCTCTTCAGGGTTCCCTTAAATTCCTTAGACCTAATTCTTTAGACGTTAGTGAAACCCAGCCAGCATATACAGTACTCTGCTGCCCTGACTGCACAGTTTTTGTTACTCCGCTGTACCACTGCTGAATACTTAACTGACTACACCAGTATACTGTGGGATACTATTTTTTTTAATGTTGTTTTGAATTCAGATTACCAGTCAGTACCAGCCCAGTCTGAACTGAATTGGTGTCTGTTTTGAGTTTGATATCTAAAATTTCTATGCAGCCTTATTTTTGGGGAGGAGGGACAGGATTAGCACATATTTGGCCCTTTGATGCCACACTCCTGCTGCTCTCCCCCAATATTTCCCCCACTATCTCTTGATACCTGTTAGTCTCAAAGGGGAGTAGATTAAATATTCAGAGGGGGCAGTCAGTGCACAATGTGCCTCCCTTAACGGGATGTGTTGCAGAATGGCTGCTGGAAAACTTAAATTGGAAGGAAGCAAACCCTGCAGGTCACAGGCCTGAGACAGCAACAGAGCACCGTCTGCTCTATCTCACTAATAAGAAGCCAATTGCTTGTGTAGCTTACTGGCACACATACTTTTGGACATTTAGAATTAAATTCATAAATCACACAGGACCTGTCATGTTTACCTAACACAACCATATTTCTAAATGTGTTGCCAGTGTAGATCTACACAGTAATATGTTTATATTGATCATGGTTTGGAGTGTTACATTTTCTAACTTTCTTAAAGGGATATTATAGTATTTTTTATAATGATTGGCTAGTCATTTTGGTGAATACCAACGTACCGATACCGCATGCTTCCAATGAAGATGCCTGAAAAAACGGCTTGATCTGTCTAGTATCTGTCCTGCTTAATCTGCCTAAACACTAGGCTACACTGCCTAGTGTCTGAATTCTCTTCAAGAGAAGAGCACTGTAGCCTACTTTAATTTTAAAGACAACATTTTTGTTGCATTTTTTCTATACTAGATACTCAAAAGCTTGCATGAAAGATGAGCTAAATCACACTGAGAAACAGTTTTTTAAATAACAAAATGGGGAAATCTACCTCTCTTCAATCATTACAACAGGTTTTAGAAATGGTTTAGTATTAACTTTATTAGTTCAGTATTGGTTAGCAATTGTCATTATGTTGTCACAGACTTCCATATTAAAATTATTTCGGGTATTAGTCATAGCAGACCCAGCTTTTATTTTATCACATGGCTAAATGTAGAACTAGTTATGGAACTGTTGTTCTTGTGTAAAATTATGGCACTTGGATTTAATTTATATTTCACAGCATAGAATGAGATGGACTATGTAACAGCATAATTACAGTCATTTTGTAAAACTATGAATGACAAAAATATCCTGAACTGTTTGAGTTAGTTACCATAGCGACAGGAGGAACATGAGACTACATGACGATAAGGCCTCTGATGTTTTGGGGTTCAGCTGCGATGTTCCTCCTCGCCCGGGGGAGTCGAGGGTGATCGGGACAAACATTCAACCTCTACAGACCGAGTCTTCATGCATTCTGAGACATTCCGTTTTTCACACCCGTACATCGAGTAAATGAATGAATTGTGAATCCCTTATCCCTTTTATGGCTTCTGTTCGCATCCTCTCCCTGCATGGCAACGGGAGGAGGAGGCAGCTCGGGATGAGGGAGGGTACCGCGGTTCGACGTGTCCTGCTCACCGCGGACCTAACTGATTTCTCTTCGCTTTCCCATCCCTTCGTTTCCGCATACCGCAGATTCGCATAGGCTCCAACCTTATCTAGACCCATCGCGCAGCCTGGCTGAGCTGCAGTCGCGGTGCGCACTCTCGCGTTCCTTACTATTTCCTCACTGATCAGTCTATAAACGCATGTAGCCTATTGATTATCTCCGCTTTAGACTTGTGATGCAATATTTATTATTCTGATATGTTAATCCAAATTCTCAATAGCGGTGTTTGCCGGAGCTGAAAGAGGGTGCGCGCGCGCCAGAGAGAGAGGGAGCGAGAGAGAGAGAGACGAAGAGAGGGGGAGAGATGAGAGAACGCGCATTATCAGATGTTTAGCGAATTCACTTTCGCTCTTCCATTCTTACTGCTGTGCGGTTATTTGGTCTTTTTCCTCCCCTTCGTCGGCCGGGTTTGTGACATTCTGCGGCTCCCGATGTTGTAATCCGGGGGAATATGTGAAGATCATGCTGGCGGTGTGGTGCTTCATGGTCTTTGCTGCAGTGGGCGAAAGGCTTGCGGCGGTCTCAGGTAAGAGAGAGAGAAGATAGAGAGAGGGGGGTTCGGATAAAGAGCGGGAGCACCTTTTTCGTTTCCTTTGCACAATTTCCCCCTTGCACCAGCACTTTTCTAAGGTGTAGGCTGTGATTTAGTATAGCGGGAGCTCGGTCTGAAAGCACTCTCCAATGCGGTATATTTGCTGCATCCACACATTTCCATTGCAGTCCCATCACCTATCCAACGTACAACCATTTCCGGCGGTATTTAAACTAATAAACATCTGATTGCACTATGATATAACTTGTCAATCACCAAGACAATGCTACACAACCTTATTGATGACTGCTGAGAAAGGCCCTGTGTTCATGTCAATATGGGCGTAATTCTATAGAGCCTGTAAACTATGACAAATTATTACATGACTTATTTTCCATTAAATCCTAAATATGTCCACTAAGTTTCTTAGGATTGGGCAGAGGCTGATAAAATGCTAATAACTGGTCAGTGTGATTAATTAGGTCACCAAACCATTGGCTCGCAGTAAGAAACACTGATTTGAATGTTCACATGGTGTGACTTATTCAAAATATATCACTTTTAAATGAACTTCTACCATTTGTTTTGCTTACTACACCACTGCCAGGTCCAATTTAGACCAGCTCAGGTGTGTCCCTTCCTTGCCAAGCCTTCTGTACATTCATGAGTCTATGGTGAGAGTGTGTCTGTTGTTCTAGCTGCAGGTGTGGACAGGAGCCCGGTGCAGGATGGACACATCTGGGACTGGTTTACCCCGGCAGGGCAGCCATTCCACGGGGACACTGCCACGAAGGTCACCTATCCAAAGCGGCTGGTGCAGCAGATCGAGTCGGAGGAGGAAATGGCTCATGACTACCTGGATACCAGGGTGAAGAACAGCACTGGGAACACCTTGGTAAGTTGTAACTAATGGTAAAGCCCATCTTTTCACCAATTTCTTTCTCTCAGCCCTGATTCTGTTTATTTTCAGGTTGCTCTGTTCTCTGTAATTCTCAGCCCAGTGGTCTTAATTTGGGGGCCAGATACACCCAGACAAGGTTTCAGGAATCTCCCAGAAAAATGAGGAATAGATTAATCTGTAATTTGATTAAAAGTAAAGTATTCCAGTTTGACAATGTATGAGAATAGGATTTTAAACCAAACATTTTTTCAAGACTAAATTCATGTGAAAGCTTCATGTGTAGCTCAATAAATTCTGGAAACTTTTGAGAATTTGATGTCCAGTGCTCTGCATGCATTCTTACTAAATAAGATTGGTGGCATTTCAGCAAGAAAGGATGCAACGATGTATTGGCCAAAAATCGTTAATGGCCGGTAATCATCCTCTTGTTGACAAATCGGCCTATCTGCAAATGTTGTGTTAAAAGGTTAAAAAGGTTTTTAAAGCCATTTTCAAATAAATAATCTTCATCATGTGAAAGAAAGATATTATTATTAAAGGTTGTTTGGATGATTGAATTTGTGCTAATTCAAAGATAGTGAAACGAGAGCTGAATTATTTCAAAACATTTCCGTTATTGTTTTTAAAATGAAGAATTCTTTAGTTCCCTGGCACAAAAGGGTGAGCAGCAATAGCAACAAAAACATCTGCATTGGATATTGGCCAACTTGTTATTTTGACCATTACTACCAATACTGGCCCTGTATTTTACAATCGGTGCATCTAGCAAGTTTGTCGGCATTTACTGTATGGGTGTGACAGCTGATTCTGCTGATGGGAACCTCATTTTTCCAGTGTTTTTAACAGTGCAGCGCTCAGCTCTCTGCAGCTCATGCAGCTCCTGCTACACAGGGATGACAGTGCAGGGGGTGTCTTGCAGTAGTCTCCGCTCCTCGTGATTTGACCCAGTTATCACTAAAAATCCCTTCAAAAGTCCATAGTGAAGTAATGTCAGCTGAAACTAAGACAAACCAGTTGTTGTGTTCCAGCCATTGATTAATACCTAATCTTATACCGTAACATCTGGCAACAAGTTCTGAAAATAAAACCTTTTAACCTGCTTTGTATACTGTGAAAGTATTGTAGTAAATGCACAGTTCGTCCAAGAGCTGTTTGCGTGTGTGTTCATAGTGGCCCTCATCTTCACATGACAAAGCTTAGCTCGTCCTACCATATGGCTGCCGTGCTGAGCCCACGACTTCTTCATTATTCAGTGGTGTGTTGAAGTATGTCCCCATTAATTATGAAGCAGCTCTGTGTTAGAAGTGCTGCATGGTCCAAGAGGCTTGAGCACTCCCCATCCCTGCCCCCACTGATTCTCTCTCTCTCTCTGCCATGCTGATATACATGTAGTTCAAATAATTGTTATGAGAGAGTATATCAGGCTCCTTACACACACAGAGTTGCATGTTTAGAGACTATAGTTAAGATGAATGGTGTTGCTCCTGGAGGAGAAGCTGTCTTAACCAACAGACTGATAATGTATGAATAATAATAAAAAAAAAAACATACATTCAGAAGATACAAATGATGTTCAAGTAGACAAGGTTTCAAAAGTCCCTGTTTCAACTGCTGTACTAGACCTGCTGTGTTGTTTTTTAAAATGTAAGACCCTTGAAGTGAGGGACATGTTACATTTAGAAGCAGCAGGGGGTGAGCTGAACTGTTCTGTCTTTTCTGTGACATCATGCTGTGTTGAAAATGGGTGAGGTAGCATTTTTGCCTCACTAGTTTTTTTTGTAAATTTTAAGTTAATATGCTATAGGAAGATGGATAGAGGATGTTATATTATCAAAAGGTCCAGAGCACACAGGGCAACTTCTTCAGCTGAGGAAGAGTAAAGAAAATAGTTTGTAGCGCTGTGAAAGCAGCAGCTATACTGTACAGAAGTAAAGAAGCACTGATGGACACCATGCATCAGCCTCCTCAAGTCAGTAGTAAGAATTCTGTTGTCCATACTCACTGGATGGAATCGTTCCTGGACAGTGATGCATTTTATTGTAAAAGCCCAGTGATTCACTGTAGCTTGGTTCCCCCAGACTGAGATCAAAGCCGTGCTGGCACAGGCAGAGCGGCTGAAGAGACACACTTTTTAGTCTGCAGTAAATCTCTCTCTCTCTCTCTCTCTCTCTCTCTCTCTCTCTCTCTCTCTCTCTCTCTCTCTCTCTCTCTCTCTCTCCTGGCCCTACTGTCTCCTCGGCTGGCTCCGGCAGCTGTCCATAAGGGGCATTGGCACAGCATGACTGAATTTAGACCACACCAGTACAGTTTTCTCTTCCTCCTCTTTTGCCCCATCTCCATACATCCCACAATTCCAGATTAGCTCTTTAACAAACATAGCTCGCTGCGGTGATGCATGCCTGACTGCTGGCAGCCTTTGACGATCAATAGAGACGATCAATCATAATAATAATACTTCAGCTGCTGAGTTGCTTTTAGAGCGTACACTACTATATATTTGTATCTGTTGAATTATTCATAGAACCTTTGGACAATCACTTTGTGGCAATAACAGAGCAACACTCTTATCAATTGTTGAGTTATTTATCAACTGTGAAACCGGTCTGTCATTGTGGGGTTGTTGTTGTTGTCGTTGTTGTTTTTTCAGCCCGTCCACTTGGCCCAGAGCTGTTTCCAAGTGGAAGCCTTTGGACACACTTTCACTCTGGACCTGGAGCTAAACCAGTTAGTATTACTAGTATTACTAGTATTAGTATTACTGTTCAAAACAACATAAGATCTGCCTTTTTGTACACAATTACATCAGTAGGTGTTCTTAATTCACTGCAGCTGTTCTCATTAGCATTCCCCAGTACTTAAGTAAATGCTCTTAGCGTCTCTATTATGGTGCATGACAAGATGGGGAACACCAATGTGGCAAACACGCTGCTGTATGTTTATGATGTTCCATTGATTTTAGTAACACCACATGTTATAATTGTTCACTTATCTGAAATACATTTGAGTGGAGAGCGAGAGGTAATCTTTATTACATAGTGGTGATAGAGAAAATGCTGTTAAAGATGTTCATGCTATCTCTTTTCTCTTTGCAGTCACCTCCTGTCTTCAGATTATGTGGAACGACACTTTAACCAGGATGGGAGACCTTCACAATCAGTGGTAAGACTGTTTGGGGTGGGGATGTGTACTGGCTGGATTTAAGTCAGTGAACTTTTGGCACAAAGAAGGCAGGATATTAATGAATTCATAGAATTAATTTAATGGTTGTTTTTTTGTCAGATGCAATGCCTCACTAGAACTCATCAAGTAACACAATTCCTATATCTCATATATAGTTAAAGGTCATCTAATGCAGATCTGTTTGATTAAAGGTGCTCTAAGCGATGTTGGGTGACGTTACTTCTTGTTGACGTTAGAAGTATTTTCAATCAAAACAAGACTAGCCCTCCCTCCTCCTCATCCCGTCCCTTCTCCCTCCCTTCTGTGTTTCTGCGCACTAACCCCCCCCCCCCCCACCACCCTCACCCCCAATCCTTCTTGTCGTTATTGGCTGGAAAGCTGGAGCACTGTTTGTGTATGCTTCGTGGTGTAGGTGGGCACAGTTTATTTTTGTTGCCGTTTGTAGACCCTGGGCTGTCTACACAGGCTGCGTTTATTTTACAGTGTGTTCTGGGGACAGGCAGCTCGCGGATAAGGAGGAGATGTTTGCTGTATGTGACAACAAATGTTCTAGCCTAAAGCACGTGTCACATCGCTAAGAGCACCTTTAATGTCTAATTTTTAGAAATAAAAGATGTGCTTTTTTAATCTTTTAAGGCTAATCTTTTTATGTGATGTTTTTACAGTTTGCCATCATCCTCCCATCTTATCTATTTATAGAAAGGACATTGTGTGCTCTGTGCTTTAAAAGTGGGCTGCCATGTAACTGTTAAGATGTTACTGTGCTCTACATACCTGTTTTTTTTCTGTCAGTAGTGTGCATGCATGCCTCTCTGCTGTGGCAGTCAAGACAAGAGGAAAGGCAGCAGATAACAGCAGTGTAAAACCACTAGTTCAGAGAAAGAATTAAGAGATAACAGGAAAATGGATGAAAGCCTTGACATCTAATGTGATGCGTGCTTGTCAGGACAGACCAGAGGAATGTCACTGCATTCTGCTAGCCAGGAGGGCGGACTAATGTTTTTTTTTCCTGAATAAATGTGCCACTCACTGCCCCCCTAGCAGGCAGACACCCACTCACCCAACCAGCACTCCATGTCCCCACCCATAATCATTCCAAACTCTACCTCAATCCTCCTGGCCAATCACAAGCCTGTTTCCATAGCAACGAGTTAGCTCAGCAGTGTCATTAAGTTCTTGGCAGCGAGAGAATAAAAGAAGAAGAGCAAGAGGGAGGGAAGGAAGAGCAGAGCTGGTGAGAGAAGAGGAGGAAGGAAATGAGGAGTAAAATGCCAGTTAATACAAAAGGCAAAATGAGCTTGAACACTGTAACAGGGAGAAGTCTTTTTGGGGGTGTATGTGTGTTTATAGACAATCAATTAAATTCTGTTCAATTTTATTTATAGTATCAAATCATAACAAAAGTTATCTCGAGACACTTTATAGATAGAGTAGGTCTAGACCACACTATAATTAACAAAGCCCCAACAATTTTAGTTATTCCCCCAAGAACAAGTGGCAAGGAAAAACTCCCTTTTA
>NC_045747.1:14644323-14648000 GCF_008692095.1 Etheostoma spectabile | reverse complement strand
TCGGCCAGACCCAGGCTCTTGGTAGGTGTCTGACGGTGCAAGTTGGGAGTGTGATGCACAGTGGCAATAATAGTCACAATGAAGATAATAGAACAGTGACAAAAATGGTAGTCGTAGTAGTTCAAGTCATAGCAAGGCTCTGCAGGGTTCAGCAGGATGCAGCAGGACACTGCAGGGCATTGCAGAGCTTACCAGGGTGTTGCAGGGAGTGTAGCAGGACCACGGTGACAGCTGCAACCAAGATCTTGTTGCTATCCTAATCCAAGGAAATATGCTGATGAAAAGAAAACAAAAGGACTCCAAGGAGTAAACTCCCCAGAACTAGGTTTTACTAACAAGCATTACGTAACAAGCATCAATTGGTTAGTTTCCAGAGTGGCAGGAAGGGAGAGGAGGCTAACAGGGCCGGGGGTGGAGACCTGTAGTCAGGCCAGATTGTCGCCCAGCTGGACAGAGGCCTCACGTGACGCCTCTGATGCTGACATGGCAGGTGTGATGCATTCACAGCAGCACTTCACCAGACTGATCTTGGTTGTCAGAATGCTTTTGTTTCCATTCAAAGCACCAAGGTGTTGTTTGACTGAGCTGTTGTGGCAAGGCTGAGACACCCTGCTGAACTCAGTGTTATTCAGGTGAACCTTTTTTCTCACCTATCCTGGTGGTTCACCTTTGCCGCTGTGACCTCGTGAAGCAGTGCACCTACTTTGGAGGGAGTGTTAGCTGGAGACAAAAGCTAGGGCTCTGTAGTGGTAGTGAGCATTGTTATGAGGAAAAGACAGCACAATTCTTTTTGTACTCTTATCTTGTATTTTTTTAGCTGCAAACTGCCAATTGTACAGCCATCCTATGTTCAATTTTCAGATATAACTGCGTGAGCAACATGAGTGTTAATTTATTGAAGAGATCCTTGTCTTGGGGTTGCCTTCACCTCTATTGTCAGTGAGGCAGAATAGAGTGGATTATAGAACAGTACACAAGTAGGTCAAAAACTGTGCCATGAGCGTGATAGTGGGGAAGGAAGGAGAAAGGAGTGACATATGCAGAGGTTGTGAGAGTTTTTTTTCCACAGAGCTGACCTTTTACAATACCCAATAAAGTATAGAAAGGGCCTGTAAAGTCTGAAGTGTGTCAGCAGAGGTTGTTTCATGAAACAGTGGTGTGTTGTGTCCACAGGGAGGGGAGCACTGCTACTACCAGGGAAGGTTAAGAGGTTTACCAGAGTCCTGGGCAGCTCTCTCCACCTGCCACGGCCTGCAGTGAGTCTGACAGTAAACCTTTATTTATAAAATCACTTGTTTCATTTGTTATCCTGCTTAATTTCTCTGCACACATAATTACTTTAGTTTGCTTATTTGTTTATGTTTTCTTTTTTTCTGCTCTGCATCTCACTGTCTTTCTCTTGTTGTTGGTCCTTAGCGGCATGTTCTCTGACGGCTTCTTCTCTTATGGGATTGAGCCCGCTCACAATGGGAGCAATCAGGTAAATAGTCTGTGGATAGTAGTTGTAGTGATTATTATTAAGTTATTGTGAGTTTGGATTCTGTCATTTGTCTTTAGGTTCTTATTTGTCTAATGTCATCTGGGTGTATTCTGTTATAGGATGATGGCGCTCACTTAATCCGCAAGATGCCTGATATCAGACTTCCACCCCACTGCCCAGGTACATAATTGTATTTAAAACATAAGCTATTGACACTCATATCACATCAGAATAGTACTGCCTTTAAGTCTTTTGGTATTTTCTTATCTTTACCACATATGTAATATAACCCCCTTGCCACCAGTTAGATAAATTAGACCCAACCTTCTGTGCACTGTTGCAACAATGTAAATTAATTAATATTGGACACCATTAATATAATATTAATACTCCATAGGTAATACTTATGTTCAAATAATTCAATTTACTTTCTCTTCACACCAGAAAGAAAGGACAATTCAGACCAAACAAATGTAATAATTGAATGGGATGTAATATTTAGGTAATATAGACGGGGAAATAATTACAGTCGCAGCTTTTTGGATTGGGAACTGAAATGTTTTGAATGAGATTGTGATAGTAATGTTTGCACTGCACAAGAAACAAGTAATATTGCTCTAAGTGCCAGCAGCTCTGCTTCACTGTTTGTCCAGACTGTACAGAGCACAGTGAGTGGGATAGCAGAGGAGGTGATGGTGATGATGACAGACCGGACCAAATAAGGGAACAGCAGGTTTCTGGGGGGCTGAGGAGATCTAAGAGATATATTCGCAAGCCCTCTGTCCAGACTGAGACCAAATATATTGAGTTGATGGTGGTCAACGACAATGAAATTGTGAGTTAAATGGATGTTTTGCTGCTAATTACGTGGACGTCTGATCTTGTTGGTGCTCTGTGTAAATTTATGGTAAATAAGTTCAGTGAAACATTCCTATAAATGTACAGTATGTCTCATATCCGGATCCCTATAAGTAAAGAAGTACAAGTGTGCGTGTGTGTGTTTTTGTGTGTGCGTATTTGTGTATGAGAGGGTAAATGTGATTCATCTCTTACACCATCTGTGTATCTCTCCACAGTTTGTACAGCTGCGTCGCTCCAGCAGCCAAACCAAGAACTTTGCCAAAGCCGTGGTCAACATGGCAGATGCAGTAAGAGCTTTGTTTGAAGGATTATAATCCTCCTACTCCTAAACCTTGCATTCACACACCGCCACCTGTCAAGAAGTGTGCGTTTATTTCCCCATTTGCAAATGATTTATCCCAGATACCACACAAAGTGTTCACAGCACAGGTGTCACGTCAACAAAGCGGTAAACTGATGGGCGTTTTTGGTCCACAGATCTACAAGGAACAGTTGAACACAAGGATTGTGCTGGTTGCCATGGAGACCTGGACCTCTAAAAATATGATGCCAGTAGTGGAAGATCCATTGATAACGCTGCAGAACTTTATGAAATACAGGAAGGACAACATCAAAGATCAGAGTGACGCCGTCCATCTTTTCTCGTAAGAGGACAAAAATCTAATATCTTGAGAATTAAGGCTTCTTTGATTTTTGGGTGTTAGTTGAGTATTTATTTTAAATTATGGTATCTTTCCTTTGCACCTCAGAGGGCGAACATTTCACAGTAGCCGCAGTGGGACGGCCTACACAGGAGGGGTCTGCTCTTTAACAAGGGGAGGAGGCATCAATGAGGTGAGGAGAATCTAAATATCCATTTTCTGTGGCCACCAACAAGGATTTCATTAAACTAAAGATTAGGGTTAAGATCAATGTAGATACAAATTATTTGAATTTAATCAATCTTTGTTTAACAATCTAAATGAAACCATTGATTAATAAAAAAAAATTTAATGAATGATTAACATATTTCTGTTGAACCACCTAACTCGCCATTTTAAAGTAAGTTTAGTAAAATTGGTCCTATTCTAACAATCTAAGTGCATGGCATGACGCGCATGGCACAGGTGCGTATAGGGTGTGTCCAAATCCACTTTCTCTAGTTTGAGGGACAATAAAAAGTTCCATGCGCCAGGCACAGGCTTCAAAAGGGTTGTACTTAGTGACTTCATTAATTCATGGGTGTGTTTTGGGAATGAACATGGAATAAACCAATCAGTGTCATCTCCCATTCCTTTTGAAAGCCAGGTGCGTTTGTGTCTTGGCGGATTGCTATTATGATGGCGGATTTGCACCG
>NC_045747.1:14642900-14644313 GCF_008692095.1 Etheostoma spectabile | reverse complement strand
TTTTTATTTGTAATCTTTTGCATGTTTGTGTGCTGATGTGCTTCCTTGTGTGTGTGCACTGCATAAGCTTAGTCACATTATACTGCACTATTGACTTTAGATCAGGGTTTTGTTGGTCAATGGCGCAATCACTTTCCTCTGCCTCAAGATAGCAAAACGCCAAGAATTCATCCAAACACACTTCCCTGTAAGACCAGCATGCCCATGGGTGCAAAGATGGGTCCAGTTGTATTTGTTATTTAAACAACAGGGGCTCGGAAAGGTCTAAAAATGGCAAAGACACTTGCGCTGTGTTGCACCGGGTGCAAGATAGGGCCCCAAGAGTCTGGGGCAACATGGTCAATTTTAATTTAGGTTGTGAGAATACTAAACCAAGATATGAAAAAAGTTTGCATATAAACCATAAACATGTTCAATTATTTAAATAATATTAACGTCTTAATAAAATAAATAATAAAATAAAAAATAAAAACAGAATTATTAGTTAAACCATCATTTAAAGTAATAGTTATAGACACAATAGACATTCTGGTAAATGTGCTTATTCACTTTCTTTTTTTTTTCATTTGTACGACTCTCGTGTTTGTATGGTAAATATGTAGTTTAAGCCAGCAAACAGTTAGTGCAGCATAACACTGGAAACAGTAACAGCTAGCCAGACTCCGCCTACCAACACCTTACTGGTCCCAGCCAGGAAATAGTCCAGCACATAACTCCTCAGTAAAACGATGATATGTTGTTTTTACACTTTTGTTTTTGTACAGACTTAACAACTTTAAGGCTATTGTCACCGTTTTGACAGAGCACTGCTTCCAGTCTCTATGCTAAGCTAAGCTAACTTGCTGCTGGCTATAGCCTTTATTTTATCATCATCATTACTTTAATCCTGGTTTTTAGTACATCATGTTGGGTGCAGCCCAAGTTAACTTTAGAATTGTATATTAATGTTGTCCCCATCTCACAACAAAGCTTTCCTATGGGTATTTGTTCCAGTATGGGAATGTAGGAGCAATGGCCATCACTTTGTGCCAGAGTCTCGGCCAGAACATCGGCATGAGGTGGAACAACGTACGCAACTCTGCAGGTAAAAGATAACATGAAACCTTGATAATGCAGGGGGGCGATAGAGAGATCTAATAAACCAGGCGCTTAACTGAATAAATGATCAAAGCAAGATCAATGTGGGAAAGGATTGAGAGGAGGAGGGATGGTTTTGAGGGGGGGGGTGTTGTAGAGAGAGTTGGGTGTTGTATCCGTGTCCATCAGTTCTCTTCTGTTATTAGACTCTTCTATTGGGTGACAAGTCACCTGTGTCCAAGAAGGAGGGGGCGGTGGTTAGAACATTGCTGCCACTGAACACTGGGCTCTGACTAATGTTGAAGAGCCATTATGCCTATTATTTAACGTCAGGAC
>NC_045747.1:14642393-14642878 GCF_008692095.1 Etheostoma spectabile | reverse complement strand
AGGCTCTCCATACCTCTGTCACTAGGTGCCAGTTCTATGGAAAGTCTATTCTTCTTTGCTGATCATAACTCTCGCTGCAGCATGTGAAGTGTTATATCTTGGGTTGTAAATGCCAATTAACACATTATTTTTTTCCTTTACTTTCCTTTCCTTTGAGTCACCTTTTCCCACTCATCTATGCTCTTCTTCCTCCTTGTCTTCATTACAGGGGACTGCAGGTGCCCAGATGCTTAGCTGGGCTGCATCATGGAAGACACAGGGTAAAAATTCACATCATAGCACACTGATGTGAACAACAAAAACAAAACACAACAGACCTGTAAAAGTAATCTCTTCTCTGTTTGTTGACAAAATTAAACAGCAAGACTGTTTTCTTGTCGCTGCAATTTGTTCTGTTCATTTTGCTTAATTAGACAATTAAACACCGGTAACAGAGGGATGCTTTGACTTTTACTCACAATCTCAATCACAGCTTGTATTTGATG
>NC_045747.1:14640784-14642383 GCF_008692095.1 Etheostoma spectabile | reverse complement strand
TCAGACACCAGCATGCCCACCACCTTGAAAGAATTACAAAATTAATTAAAAGTATTTACTACACAGAATGTGATTTTTTAATGTGATTTGGCTCTCCTAAACAGAGGGAACCATACAGATTTGAATTATTCATATGAGTAATATCCTACTACAGATGGTAACATTTATGTCAGATTGCAAAGTGGTGGCACAGACACCCACACTCCTTACTGGCAGAAAAGTATTGAGCAGTTTTTAATTTTTTTGTCATGTCCTGGTCTCGATCTGTGTGTGTGTGCGTGCGTGCGTGCGTGTGTGTGTTTGTGTGCTCGCGTGTGTGCGAATGCAGATACTATCTACCCAGAAAGTTTTCTCGCTGCAGCGTTGATGAGTACATCCAGTTCTTGCTCCAGGGGGGCGGGAGCTGCCTCTTCAATAAGCCGAACAAGGTGAGGCCTCTGAGCATCATTTATAGACTAATTAATTATTCTCGAGTCAAATTTTTATTGGAAAACACATACTAACATGAACATAGAAGGGCCATGTCGGGCCTCTGAGCATCACTTATAGACCAAGTAATTATTCTCAAGTCAATCTTTTTATTGGAAAACACATACTTACATGACCATAGAATATTTTTAGTTTTCTCCTTTTAAGTAATGCATGTTAGTATCTTCATACTTCCATCCAACAATCTCCTATATTACTGACACATTTCATCTCTCCTCCATCTGTCTCCCACTTATATAAATATATATATGTGCTCATATATGTCTGTCTCTGTCTCCCTCAGCTGTTGGACCCTCCAGAGTGTGGGAATGGCTTTGTGGAACCAGGCGAAGAGTGTGATTGTGGATCTCAGGTGGTGAGTATGCAGTTGGATATCATGTGTGAAAGCCAGCTATTAAACTGTTTTCTGAGGCAGAGCTGAAGGTTTGTTTTCATTTCTGTGGCTGCAGGAGTGTGCCCGTAGTGGAGGAGCCTGCTGTAAAAAGTGCACACTTACCCATGATGCTATGTGCAGTAATGGACTCTGCTGCAGTGGCTGCAAGGTAAGCCTGTATAACAACCGTCTTTATATAAGAAAAATAAAGTATTTAACAATGAAGAGTGCCAAACCAAAAACAATTATCAGTTGTAATTTATTATAAACGATTAGGGTTGCAAAATAGGGAATTAGAAAAAAAAACGGTAATAGTTTTTTTTCAGCAGGGTTTTGCTCATCAAGTTGGTAAGCGTAAGACATTAAGTTCTAGAGATATTTCATGTGTTGAGACTTAAACCTCTACAACCTGTGTCTTAGCGTCAAGGGCTTTATGGTATATGCCCAAGTATACAGTATTTTCCCCCAAATATAGATCATATAAACATTAAGTGAACTGATTTTAATAAAATGCAAAAAAGAAAAGTCTCTACCTACTAAGTGCTACTTATCTCTACAGCGTGTATGATTACTTATATGACTAATCCAAAATGTACCTGATGCATTTTTATGCTGTGAACTAGTATGAGCTGAGAGGCGTGGTATGTCGAGAGGTTGTGAACGAATGTGATATCCCAGAGACCTGCACCGGTGACTCCAGCCAGGTAGGGTGTACTGGAACACTGGGGGGGGGGGGG